>NC_133344.1:15075751-15175751 GCF_030506205.2 Paramisgurnus dabryanus
TCAGATACTTGAGTAACATTTTTGAGTACTTTTTACACCTCTGAGCTTGGATTATGTAGTGTACACTGTGAGTTTATAAAAATGTAGCTTAAATGCGTAAAATGAATTACAGTGCCAATCAACAGCTGTTTAAATCATAGTCAATGGATGCTTGAACCCGGAGACGGTATTCCTTACATCACAAGTTAACAAGCCGATTACATTTTGATAAATGGAAACTTAAAGCAACAGACAAAAATTCCTGATTTTCCATGACTTGAACAAAAATATACAATTTCCTGACTTTCGATATCTGGAAAAGACCTTTTAAAATTTCATAATATTGCAGAAATTTGATGATTCATAGGAACCCTGAATGCATCTCCTGGGTTACATACCACATTCTCCTGTAGGTGCATGCGTGATCTACGTGTACAAACGCCGGGTATCAAAAATGTGTCTGTCTGTGTTCAGTACGTGCAGTCGTGCGCACTCTTCTGATGCCCTTGAGCACGTGTGTGTGTGTGTTCACTACTCACTGGGTTAGGTTAAATAGTGCGGTCACATACTTGACAAACATGCTACACACACTTTCACTGTTTTTTACTGTTATTATAAACAACATAACATTTAACAAAATATGCAAAGCATTATGTTCCTCTTCAATTCCGTAAAGCAAGTCTATTTAAAAATAAAAACAAGGACATTAAAAAAACTGGTTTGCTCTCATGTATTTGCTTTAGTTCTCGATTTACAATTCTGGCTAAGTTGTGTAACTTTCTTGTTAGAACATGTCATTTCACTCCCAAAACACATCTGACATGCTTTTTTTTTCTCCATGGACTAGCGTTCATACATTTCCTTCAGGATTTTTATGCTCTCACTGTATCTTAGTTGGTTTTTATTGGAGGCCTCCTTCCACCTACAACACATAAGAATCAAATGAGAAACAATATTTAAATATATTTTTAAATGTGTGTGTGTGTGTGTTAAACAATTCCATTCATACTTCTGTCTAATTTTCTTCCAGCGTTTGATGTGATTGTAAATAAGAGGTGATGACCCTGCTGCAGCATCTATGGACTGAAAGAAAAACGTCATTAGTAGCTAAAAATAAGTATGCAAAAATGTATGCAAATGCAACTGAATGTCCTTATTGCTTCTTGTTCATATAATCTTTATTCATTTGTATATATTCATCTCAAAGTCTCACATGTATGCATGTATGTTTTAACTGATTATACATGATATAATAACACCCGCTGAATCAGTTTCTAGTAAGACTGAGAACTGAAACGCAACTAAGATTGTTTAATAAACCATTTCCTTTCTATTTATCATACTTCATTTCCTGCCTGCTGTTCTTCCTCTCCATCTCTGTATCTGCATTGTGGTTGAGTAGCAGTGTTAACTCAAAACGTTGACCATCTTTGAGTAATGAACGATGTCATTTTCCTGACTAGTTAGCTGGTTTTAAATCTTTGACATGTAGGATCTAATATCCGCACAAATCCGATCTAAAACGAGTCAAAATGTTCTCTAAAAATTCCCTGCCACCCATGATGTTTACAAAACCAAAAATATAGATAGGATTTATGAAGCATGCAGGTCAGCAGCTCACCTGGCTCTCTGCAGGCTTTTCTACAGGTGGAATTCGGAGATTTACAGGTTCATCTGATTTTATTGGACAGACAGGTGGAGGAAGTCTGTAGATGTTCTGACCTTTGCCGTTTAGCATGTCACTCATCTTAAAGAATAAGAATAAAAAAAAAAATGTTTTTTTCTTAGCCATTTCCATTCGATTAAGACACTTATGGGCAATTTCAAAGGAAAAATGTATAATTTTCATACACATTTCAGAGGGATAGATGATGCAAGATGTAACAACTTATTTAACAACAACATTGCTCGGAAGTTAACAAGTTGCCTAAAAGTTGAAAGGTTACCAAACATATTATTGACTAACAATGGAAATATATAGGGCAACGAGTCCCCCTGTGGTCAAAATCAAGTTTTTAATGTCGTTTATATCTCTATGTGGTGTTTTTAAATATGTTTTAAGACAAACCATGTGCAAATTTATCATTTAACACCAATGCTCAGTAATTCCTCTATAAAATTGCAGTCATCTCATTCCCTTGGTTTCCTACATCACAAACATGCAACCAATCACGTCAACACAGTTGAACGATGGGATTAGGGAGTCCGAGCCATAGAAATATATGCCACATAGTGCTAAAACAATAGCAGTACTGCTGCTTCAGCTCTACTTCTGTGATACGAGTATGCGCAGCTCAAGCATACAGTGTAAATCCACTAACCTGCTTTAAAAATGCCTGTTGCAAACCAGCAGCTATGTGTCTGAAATTGCTGAATGTGGCATCTATTTACATATATATCTATGGTCCGAGGCGGTGCAATTGAGTAAAGGAGGGGACTAATTTGCATATTCATATTTCAAAGTATACTACATAACGCAAGGGTATATAGTAACATTCATGCAGTTTTAAAGGGGACATTTCAAGACTTTTTAAGATGTAAAATAAATCTTTGGTGTACCCGGAGTACGTATGTGACATCTGGCTCAAAATACCATATAGAAATTTGGTCACACTTTATTTTACGGCATCACTGTTACAGTGTAATTATACATTTAAGTACTAAGTAATAATCACTAACAACATGTACTTAAAAGAGGGTTGGGGTTAGGATTAGGGTTTGGTTTAGGGTTAACTATGCCTAATTAACTGTTACTACTATGATAATTACATGTAACATGTGTAACAAAGACACCGTAAAATAAAGTGTTACCGATAATTTATTATAGCATTTTAAAATTGCCACTTTGTAGGTGTTATCAAAAATGCAATTTTGGGTGTGTCCTTTTAAATGCAAATAAGCTGATCTATAAAGAAGAAAAAAGATGCACTTAATGGCAGTAGCGTGGTTGGGTAGTGCCAATTAAGGGGTGGTATTATCCCCTTCTGACATCACAAAGGGAGACAAATTTCAATGACAGATTTTACACATGCTTGCAAAAGTCAGATTTTCATGTTATGTCCACTTTAAGGGATAAAATTATCGACTACAGGGGGACTTTAACAAAATAAAGGTTAGCAGGCAATGTGTCTTATTTTTAAAGATGCAAGGTCGCATTACACTTCGGTGTGTGACCTCCCTATATGAAAATTTTCAATAATTGCAATGTGGATGCTGCTAGCAGATACCTCGTCCTCCCCAGAGCTGTGAGGAGGGCTGGGTGCAGTTCTCTCTCTCATAGAGGGGTTGTTTCTCATCCATGCCCGACAGATGGGGTAGAGTGGTGTGGTAGTGCTGAACTGAGCCAAGTCAACACTGCGATCAAATAACTTGATTATATAAGCATCTGATGGAGAAGATCAGACACACAACACACACGCATTAAAAAAAACAATGCAGAAATGATGAGCAGATATAGCACATAAGATGCAGAAAACTTTTCAATCCTTATGTGCTGATGTACATTTTAAACTTGTTGAAAATAACATACCAAGTATAAAATATTAAAAATAACCCATATATCTACTGCATTACTTTATAGGAATGACAATCCAATTAAAAGGTTTATCATGCAAAATGAAGAGCTACAGTACAAAGTAGTGCTGCACAATTAATCGCATCGCAATCGCAATGTCAGCCTGTGCAATTATATGACAGCAAAATGTTGCAATTATATTAAATAAATCCATGTGTGGACTTGTTAACACCAACTTTCTGATAACAGTTTGATGATTTTCCTTGCTGTTTAAAAAAAAGAAAGAAAAACAAACAAAAAAGGTAGTGCGGTGTGTGTGGTGTGCGTCGTCACTTGTGTGTGCGCAGCGCGGAAATACCAGAGCGAAGATGGATGCAGAGGAGGTTGACAGTGATCTGGTAGCTAAAAAAAAACTCTACGTCTGTTGTATGGCAGTATTTTGGATTTAGGATTACTGACACTGAGCAGTTGCTACATCACGTGGCAATACGAAAACATTTCTAGTTTTACAAATACACATTTTAGCATTATCCCTAAACTGTGTGTGGATTTTCCTTAAAACCCATCAAGTTGACTCATGATACCATTTATTATAATCGCAATCGCACATCGCAATATTAGCATGAATAACCGCAATCGGAAAAATTACCCAAATCGTGCAGCCCTAGTACAAAGTCAAGGCATAAATTTAATATCAAATATGCCGATTCTTTCTAAGGGGGAGTGCACACCAAAGCATTTACGCCCGCGGCCAGCGCATGTTTTCAATTGTTTCCAATGGAAGATTGCCGTTTTTCAAAAAAGCCAGCAGCTAGCGGTCTTCTTCCGCGCTGAAAACCGGCATTCAGTGGTTTTTCCGCGCTCAGCGCCAAGAGTTGAAAAATATTCAACTTTGGGGGAAAAGCTCCGCTCGTCAATGTCAGTTCTCACCTGGCCGTCCAATCACAGTGGAGGAGGGGCGGGACATTACCACAGCAACCAACGGGCTCACAGCTGAAGTATTACAGCTACCAAAGCGCTCAGCTGAAGAAAGCTGACACTCAGCTGATAAAACAGCTGGCATTAGGCATCCTCCAGGCGTTTTCAGCCATGTTTAAAAGTTTTGGTGTGCACAACCCCTAACAGATGTTTTGTTATCTTACTCTGTTTATGCTGGTTGGTGTCAGCCAGACTATCATCCATCTCCTTACGCTTCTTCCTTCTGTGTTGTGGGAATCGTGACGATGGTCTACGAGAAGCAAAAGTGTTTTTAAGACACGTGATACAACCTTTACTACGGATAAAAAAGGAATTTAGCCATTTTTTAACGAGAAGAATAATCAGCCCTCACTACAAAAATCAACCTTACCCAACTCATTTATTATCCTTTTCGATTAATAAACACCAGAGACAGTGTTGTCCCATTCATTTAAAATATTATACCAAAGGTTAGAGAAGATTATGCTTACCTTTTCCCAGCCGAGGAAGGTGATAAATCCCTATATATAAGAAAACAAAGCAAACATTATTTATTTGCTGTACATAAAATTTTTAAATCTGTCTTAACTATTTTATATATTAAATACTTTTAAATGTAATAATATAACATTTCAAAACCATACTTGCTCAAAGTGTCTGCCACCATTTTCCCAGCATCCTCCTCATTCTGCTCTCTGCGGAACAGACAGAAGAAAAAGACTAGGGGTTAAAATATGTCATTTGTCTTTAAAAACTAATGTTTCCTTATTCATAAAAAGCCTTAATTTGATTATTCCAGTAATTACATGGATACAATTCAATATTCATTTCCTGAATCAATATTTTTAATTTGCAAGTTTTCTGTAATCAAATGAAAGCAATGAAATCACTGCTAGTGATTGGTTTAAAACGAACGCCTGATAAGAAATGTAATAATAGCAGTAAACAAGACTATCAAACTGGCAATCGTTCAGACAGCTGATAAATGAAGGATGTAATGTTTTCGTAAAAACCTGTGGGTGCCTTAAATGGTCATAATTGTCTAAACACTGATAAGCTTTTTGATTTACCATATTTGTGGAAATTTAAAAACTATTAATATATAGATTTTTAGATATTTGGAACAGAAAAGTAGCTGCCTAAAGTAAAACATCAAATATGCATGGTCAACATCAAATGTAACTTGGGACCAATCACAAGGGTATTTTTTATTGAGATTTATATTAATAAGAAAAGCTTTCCATTGATGTGTGGTCTGTTAGAATAGGACAATATTTGACCAAGATACCACTATTTGAAAATCTGAAATTGAGGGTGCAAAAAAAAAATATTAAGGATCAAATGCCTTTAAAGTTGTCCAAATAAAGTTCTCACATACATACATGTGTGAACCTTTTGGACTTTCATGGTTTTCTGAATAAATGTGTCATAAATGTGATCTGATCTTCATCTAAGTCAAAGGTATTGACAAACATAATGGGACAGTGTCTCGGACAGGGCTTATCCTAGTCCCAGACTAAAACGCATGTTTGAGCTGCTATAATTTTAAAACACCTTGCACTGACATATTTTAACATACATCAGTACACTTTTTTGTCTCAAGATGCACACCAATATATTTTTTGTAAGGTTTGTTTGTAAAACCTATTTAACTGTCCTAAAACACCTAAGGTCTAGTCCTGGATTAATCTAAACCTTGTCTGGGATGTGTCTAAAAATAATTACACAAAAAATTCTGATCATCATGTTTTTAATGAGAACAACCAAAAACCTCATAGTGCTTGTGGAAAAATTATGTGAACCCTTGCGTTAATGACCTCAAAAAGGCTAAGTGAAGTCAGATTTTAGCACACCAGGGGTCTCATTTATAAAACTGTGCGTGGGATCCTTACTAAAAGTCTACATATGCACAAAAGCCAAAAATGGCATACGCCAAAAAAATAATAAGACTTCTTAAACAAAGCAATGTTCCCTTTATAAATCAAATATCACCTGCAAGTGTGCGTCATGAATCATCCTCAGATCCCACCATGCAAGCCCATTCTCCCATTAAGTTTGTTTTTTTATCACAACCTTTGCGTGGAAACTGGCGTACGCATGTTTCCAGACTGTTTTGTGTGTACGCACACTTTATAAATGAGACCCCTGGAGTCTTGTTAGGTAATACGTTTGGAGGTATGGACTTTAGCTACTTTGTTAAAACCCATCAAACATTTGGAGTTTGCTCTGCACAAGAAGAACATAAATTCAAGAAGAATATAAACTGAAAAGGGTTACAAAGTTATTTCCAAGACATTAGAAATTCACCAGTCTATAATTAGGCAAACAATCTACAAATGAAGATGCTTTGGGACTGTTGTTACCCTACCAAGAAGTGGACGCCCAGTTAAAATGACACCAAGAGCACAACAAAGACTCATCAATGAGGTAAAAAAACAACCCTGAATGACAGCCAAAGATTTAAAGGCATCATTGGAACTTGCTAACATCTCTTTTCATGAGTCTACAATACGTAAAACACTGAACAAGCAGAGTATCCACGGCAGGACACCACAAAGGAAGCCATTGGTGTCTAACCAATTGAGTGACCGCGAGTATAGCCGTGCTGTCTCTGTTTGAGGCATGTCAACCAAAACGACGCTTCTCCTAAACTGACGCAGGGTTTCAACTTCACTTAAATAAAATGACATTGGACGCATTTTCTACTTATTTTAAAAATCCCAAATGTATTTAATATTTTGATAATTATGAAGTTGAGTATTCCAGTTCTTTGTTTACAAAAAACAAACATGCATTCAAATCTTTTCAATAAAACTCATATAAATATCTTAACTTTTTGTTAAAGCTGCAGCTATAATAAACCCACTTATACTTTTAGGTTGTTTTCACATATATTGGTGCGCACCGTGGTGCGGCCTCGGAGCGCACCAAAATACATTGTATCATTTTTCAGTTAGTGCGGTCCGTGTTCACATATATATATTTTTTACTTTATTCGAAATGCCGCACCGTACACCATGTGACAACGGTCAGCGCTGTCATTGGTCTCTGACAGCTCTTACCGTCTCATGACCACCCCCACGTTTCCACGACAACCAGCTTGACAGGGAGAGCGCAGCTATCAAGATGTGGAGATAAACGATGCACGTCTTTGCGAAGTTTCTTTGCTTTAACGCGAAATTGCGTAGCTGTTCTATTAAAGCCTTTCTCACGGAGCCGTTTGCTAAAAGCCCGTAATGTCACTATTTGTGTGTGGAGGACAGCTATGCATTTATAAAATCATCAGCTCAAACGTAAAGGAGACAGCGAATCTCTATGCAACGGACCAGGATTGGCTTGTTTGTTGTTAACCCACAATATAACACCCGGCTCACGTCACAACGAAAGCCCAGTGGCTCAAACATGTGGAGAACTTCCTGTATTTGGTTCGGCCCGAGGTCCAGCAGTGTTCACACCACAGGTGGGTCGCCCCAGAGTTCGGCAACAGCCGCTCCGAGACCACCTGTTTAGAGCGGTCTCGGAGCGGTCGTTTAGTGCGCACCCGAGTGCGGCTGTTGTGTTCACACTGACCCAAACGCACCGTACTCGGAGCGACACGTCATTTGGGTCGACCTAAACAGTGTATATGTGAAAACACCCTTAGTCCAAGCTAAAGATCCTTTTACAATTCATTAAATAAGCAGTCATAATTATATTCTTAATTTCTTTTTTTGTTGTTGTTTCCTTATTTTATCACCTCCTGTCTGTAAACAGGGAGAATGACAAACTTTTCTGCTGAATTGACAACTTGCACAGGAGCCACAAAACGAAAGACATCTTTTATAACAACAACAGCAAAAACTGCCTGGATCAGCAAAGAGCAAAAACCCAAATTAACATCGACAACTTTACTGCTTTACCACGAGATGCAAACAGCTGCAGGAGGCAAAGGGTCTGAAAGGGTCGTTGCACTGTTTATTTTGGTAAGGTAGGTACGCAATATGTTTGTATTGAGATGGATTCAGATATTCTACTTTGATGAAACATTGTGTTGCTTATGAAATTTGTGTTCGTTTACGGATTAGCGTAACGATATGGTTACTACGTCTACACAACCGAAGTGTGCTTTAACTAATTCTGATGTAAACCAGTTTATGTTGGTTATTTTGGAAATGTTATTCACTTTGTACTGCAAGGTTTTCTCACTGGTGAATGAGACATGAGATGTGACCGTCAGATCTGTGCTTGTTCATGTGTTTTGAAAGAGGCGTGACTTTGGATGGCAATTTGACTGGAGGGTGGGATCTTGATTTCATTGCTAGGCGGCTACCATTAGCATTTTTCAAAATGTGATACCCTACCTTTAAAATAAGCGCTTTGTTATCATAGCCATTCGTTAAATTGGTCATTCACTTATGTCAACCATCAACAAAAATCACATGACTATTAAATCACATTTGATAATACATATTGGGTGGATTTATTTTAATGTATATGTACTAACCTCTCACTGTCACTCCTTTCAACCAGACCCTGCAACACTGCATCAAGGCGATTTCGAGCCCCAGGGTCTGCAGAAGAACACATTTTGCCCTTTAATACTCACATTTATAGAAACACTGCAAAATTACATCATATATGGAGAATCATATCTTAAAAACACTGCCGTACAAATACAAAACCTCTCACCTGTTTTCTCAGTCTTGATCTTAGAGTGAAGCATCGTAACTTCAAAATGATTTTCTGGATTCTCCTGAGGGATTTTCTTCCTTTACTGTCATTCACCTGAAGATTTAGTGATATGAAGTTACGTCCTATAGAGTTTATTTATTTAATAAAAAAACAGTTTATCCATTCAATACTATAGGAAGACATATATTGTTTAAATAATGATAGTATTGTTAATACAACTAATATGTTTCTCATCATTTATTTTGAATGCTATCATCAATATTATGGTTATTATTATGTCTAAACTTACTGTAACAACTCCCCAGCTACATTTAACTATAAGTCAGGCAATAGCCTTTTAATAATGTATATTATTTAATGTATATAAGTATTACCATTCAGCTGAACGTTTTAAACAGCATATACACAATTCTCATTCACAAAAAACAGATACATGTTATTTTTTTTATAAAAACATAAGTAAATGTTAATAACGACTATTATCTTGCTAATAACTTAGCTGCTATGACAAACAACTGACGTTGGCTAGCCAGAAACCCCCTTAAATTATTTATTAACGACATTAAAACACTACTCTATCTTTATTAATAACCGAAAGATTAAAATAAGTGTTAAATTCATCGCAAATTTTAGTTTATTATATAAAATGAGACCTCTTTCAGCCGTAAACCTTTAGCTGAGAGACTGACGAACCGAATCTGTCTCGTAGTTCGACTTTCCTCTTCCGCGCGCAAGGACATTTCTAGCTCGTCATTGGACAAGGCAGATGGGCAAATATCGCTCTTATTGGTTCAAATCGTTGTCGATCACACAATACGAACGTCTATTGGTTCCTGAGCGGCATTCGAACAATGTAAACAAAATGGTGTTCGGACTACATTTCCCAGAGTTCAACACCGGCACACAATTCGAAAAGTAAGCAGAGACTCTTTCCTTATCTGTATGAAAACTATATAACGAATATGTGTTGTAATTGTAGATATGTCCTGGTATGTTTGTTTAAATATTACAAATAGCACACGGCACGTTTAACACTGGCACAGTTTGAGCTAAACGACTGTTTAATTCCTAGGTAACGTAAACACGCGACAGTTAAGAGGCAGTTTAGGTTTAACATTACTGTACTACAGCATAGACTGCGTTACATTCATCCTTTTCCACGCTTTATAGAAGGATTCCGTAATTGTGAATTATGGTGAATCTACACCTGCGTTCTGTGCTTTGAGCAGACCTGCGTTGTATGATCAACATGAGATCAAGGTGGGTTGCCATTTCCAATTATGCGTAATAAATCATCAGGATTCACTTCAGTTTAATGAAATTTACAACATTCCCTACTTTACCTAGTGGTGCAGCTGTTTTCACAAGACAGAATCCTTTCCCTCGTGATCCTCCTTTGCCCAAGAGCCACTACAGCCCTACTAGATCCAGAAAAATCCCAAAGCAGCAAAAAAGTCTGGTAAGAAGAAAAACAACTAGGCACACTTGATGTTCTTCTGTGTCTAATTTTGGGACTTCTCGACACATACTTATATATTTATGACGAACTTATATATTTTGTAAATAAAAATATAACTGTGCAAACACATTCCAAACATTTTAAAGGGGACTTATGGTCCGATTCACGTTTTTACATTTCCTTTGGTGTGTATTATTAGTACACACAAGGGCGACATTTGCGTATGGCAAGGTATGGCAGTTATCACATCATTAAAAAGTTTTAATTGTGTGTTTATTAAGTGTTTATTGGCGGTTGTCATGACAAGATTTGTGAAATGATGTCACAGTATATTTTGTTTTGATATTATCTTGCTTTAGTTTATCTGTTGCAGGAGTTACAACATTTGAAAAGCATTTTAAACAACAATGATTTTTAGTTTCTATTTTAGTTTTTCATTTGTATTGCTTCCGTATTTTTTACTATATTAAATACACAAAATAACGTTGTTTTTAGCAATGAAATGGGTACACTTTAAAATGGACTTAGAGCCAATACTGAATACCTGAAGAAGCTAAATTATAAAATATGTCTGCAAATTCTAGTAAAAGGGTCCCTACATTGAAGAAGTAACTTTGTTTTGATCTGGATTAAATAATATTGAATAGGGGACAACGCAACACTCAAAATGGCCGCTGTGGCGACTGAAGTCCCGCCTTCCAGTTAAAAGAACCAGTCATCAATCGATAAACAATCACGATTCGCTCTGGGAGGTGGTCGACAAAACATGTATTTAGCAAGTTGTGTGTGACCCGTCATGTCAAAATGTGTCTGGTGCGTCGTGAAACTGTGTATCATGCATCTTTTCAAAATACGTGCTCGCTGCACATGCGTCAAAAGGGTTTATGATTAAAGGTGACATAGAATGATTGAACGGGGTATTTATCCTTGTTCTGTGATGTGACATGTATACACAATTTTTTGGTTGGGTCTGTTATGCCTTAGAAGCTTCCTAAAAACCTCTCTCAGATAGCTCTATTGGGGTGGGGGATTTTAAACAAGTGGTTTTGCACCTATTTGGCTCCCCCTACTGGCTTAACTTGCAATCTCATTACTGATTGGCTGACTTTGCTGCCACTCAAAAAATCTAGCCAATTATTTTAAACTGGAGGGGCAGTGAGATGCCTGTGATGTCATAAGCATCAGTTTCTTCAGATTGGGCCGTTTTCTGGCTGACATTTCTAAAAGAGGAATTTCTATGAGATTGAGATGTTTCGCATAGGGATGTTCACATTGACCGTTTAACCGTTAACCGAAGGTAAGATTTTATGAGCGATTAACATTATCAGTTAAAAGAAAAAAATATTTGTTAATGCACGGTGCGTGTCGTCATGAGCCGACAGACATTTCGTCACTTTTCTATCTTAAATTTGTGAATGTCCTGTAAATGAGACACACAAATTATTGCTGCCCTGACGGTCTGATAAAGAAATAAATTGTATGAGAAATCATTTGTATGCGTGTTTGGAAGCTTAACGGAGACGCGCGCGTGTCCGCGCAAGATGACGCGGTCCGTCTCACGCACATCCGGACAGAGCTTTGCTGAAGGCCTCGGACCCTGACCATAAACATCTCTCTTTTTGCACAAACGGAGAAAGACCACGCAAAAGCAAAACTTTTTGAAAAGCGTTCTGCTTTAGAAATGACCACTGTGGTAGATGAAAAAGAGACAATCTGCCCTCTTTGGATATTAATCATCTGGACTGATCGCGTGCTCTTTGATAAGGTAATGTTGCGTGAATATCTGATAATGTATGAATCCTGGGTCTGTTGTTGATCTGTCGCTGCTGTTTACACGTTCAAATGAAATTATTTGTTTTTACTAGGTCACAACCGTCAACTGTATTTTTTACTCAATGATGACAACTTAATATTAAGTTAACGGTTAATGTTCGGTTCATAAGCGGTTGTCTGTCGGGAAAATTAACTGATATGAACATCCCTAGTTTAGCATGTCTAACACTTTTTGTATGTTCGTGAATGCGGGTAGTCTACCATTATTCAACAAAGACAAGGTAAAAATGTTTTTTCATTCTTTGTCCCCTTTAAAGAGCACTCACAACCACAAAATTCTTAAAAGACACTCACTTAACACTAAATTCTGATGATTTTAGAGATATTCGATATTGTGAACATGGCTGCCTAGTGACACAAGGGACTTTGGTATTATTTATTATATCAGGGGTGTACTTTTGTGTTATTTTATACAGTAATGCAATGACCTTGAAATAAATGCACAATAGGTAGGTTTTTTGGATAAAATGTCCAAAAATCACTAGCACTGTATTATATATTTTGTACTTGAATTATCTTAAATGATTTCAACAAAGTTTAAATTCAGAGAATGAGCTATTTTAAATCTGCACCTGCATTTAGGGTCACCTTGTTACTTTTGTCCAAAACGGCATGTAACATTTATAAATCTTTATTCCATTTTGTCATGCATTAACATGATTTATGATTCCTGTCTGATTGATTCCTCTCAACAGTGAAAGTGAAGACTAAAGCTCCCATCATTTCACGCTCTTTCAAAACATCATCAAGCTACACCATTGTTGATGTTAAGTGATTTGTAGAGGTGAAAATTACATATTGTGCCTTTAATCTTTCTTTTTTGTGTGTGTGTGTGTGACAAACCAGGTGGCAGTTTTATTTTTACTCAATATTTGAGAAAAAAATGCTCATGATATTGCCAAAAGTTGCATAAATACACAAAGTAATACAAACTAATACAAAAATTGTATTTCCTAGATGTCTTTCACATGTACGGTGATGGTGTAATGTGTAAAACACTGTTTAAAGTGTTTATCATGAAATAATGCTAACTTGTGAAATTCAAGTTATCTTCTGGAAACAAGTGATCATTATCTCAAATCAACGCAACATGCTATAAAAAGTAGTGTGTAGGTGCAAAGATTAGGTTTCAACTTGCAGTTAAATATTTTCCCTCCTTCACTTTACAGGCATTGAGTCCTGTCCGGTTTACTCAGAAACACATTTCTCCAGAATCTTCTTCTCAAACTTTATCTCAGAAGAAAGAACACGAGGTCTTTCATGAAGGATCACATAGTGTCGTCCTCTGCCCTCTGACATCCAAAGAATGCCAGCTGAGCTTCTCAGAGTCTTGGCCTTCTACTGACCTGAGTCCTTCTGCAGCTAACAGTCCATCTTCTCCCTGCTCCGAATCTCAGATGTATGCCACAAGAAACATGGTAGCTACAGGAACAGGGTCTAAAGAGCCCTCCGTACTTGCAAAGTAAGAACAATTTGTGGTTTCAGAGATCAGTTTTAAGATTTAACCCTCAATTGGTCTATATGCCCCTTATCGACATTTCATTAGTTAAAAAAAGTGATTCAATTAATCTCAGAGATATAACATTTGTTTACTTTTCCTAAATAATCTATCTATACATACACAAAAAAAAACTGGTCTTGATTCGGTTTTTCTGAAGGTATGTAAAAATATATGAATCTGGTCTTTGTGGTCAATATTACCCCAATTGAGAATGAATGAGATATGCAAAAAAAAAATCTGAAGAAAAAAGATATAAAGGGGTGTGGCCTAATGCACACACATGTACACTCAGACACACACACACAAATTCTCTCTCTCTCTCTCTCTCTCTCTCTCTCTCTCTCTCTCTCTCTCTCTCTCTCTCTCTCTCTCTCTCTCTCTCTCTCTCTTAAAGTTTATTCATTATTTTTAGTTGCCTACAAAAGTTGCTTGAAATTATGTAAAGCATATATTACCATTTAACCTTATATAGATCATGCTCTGTTGTTTCTCTGTTGAGAACAAAATAGGATTTTTAGTTTTGCACTCTACTTAAGCTGTTGTCAATAACAAAGTACATGTTATAAAACCGTTTGTAACGGTTTATAAAGCAATAAATCACACAAGTGACTTTTTAACCCGAGTCAGATTGTTCCCATTTAATTTAGTTGTATAATTGCTACGTGACAAAATTCCTGAAATGCAGCATTTTTTTAAATGTAGGTACATTGAGCGCTTCCGTTTCGGAAAGCCGCAGAGTCGAGAGGAACGTCAGCGTGAGGTTGCTCAAGACGACGATCAACTATTTTGGTGGAAGTCCACATCGCCTCCATCCAGTTCAACACCGACCCAAGCATCAGAGAAACATGCCAGAGGTTTTTTAATTTGGTTATTAAATACAATCATTGTTCATTACACGAACACTGGACATGTCACATTTAATTTATATCTACTATAAAATATAGTATAATAACTCAAGTCAGTGTGATTTGATATTTCATTATGTTATGAAGTTCACTTCTGAGTGTCAAACTAATAGGGCAATGGGGAACACAGTTCATAACATATTAAATGTGTCAGACATTTTAAATATTCCATTAGATATGTTTTACTTTAGTTCAAATTAAATATTTACATATATTTATATCATTTTCAATTCTTTCCTGTCCATTACATTAACAAGGGAAGTCTAATGGAGTGTACACACCAAATGCAAATTTCAAATATTTGCGTGAGTAGATTACATACAAAGTCAATGCAAAGATGGGAACCCGTGCGAACGATGCTACTGACGCAAATTGGGTGACATGATTGGAGTGAAAACACACGCTGTTCATCTCAAATGCCTCTTTGTGCAAAGTTGAAAATATTCAACTTAAGCAAAAAATCGCATGACACGAAGTTAAATCCCACGCGTAAATCTAGAGCAAGGAACATGATGCTTTGCATTTGGTTGGTACGCAGCATAACAACAATAATTTAAGCAGTACATCCTAACACATTTTACATAAAAATGTGACCTTTTTCTTTTTTTTTTATTGAAGTCACACAATTTTTTATTTAAAGCAATAATGTTCACTTTCTGACAAACTTTATTTAAAAATGCCTTTTTATCAACTATATTAAATGTATTTTGTTGCATTTTATAATTATTTTTCGCTAAAACAAGAAATGACTTTGCATGAGTAAGATCAATTTTAGGACTGCGAGATATGTAACAAATAGGGGAATTAGGGATGCTAAACAATTAGTCGCGATTAATCGTTAGCAGAATATAATATAAATTATACATAAATATACAAACGTATATACACATGTAAACATTTCTAAAACATAAACATGCATGTGTGTACATTTATTTATACAAAGTTATTATACACAGTTCACACACATATATGAAGTAAACAAAAACTTTTATTCTGCTAACGATTAATCGCGATTAATCGTTAAGCATCCCTAATGGGAATTATGCAACTGTGCAAAACTGAATGATTTTAATTCTTCAAAAAGTTGACTATAGTTCAAGTTTTAGGTTGATGCAGATAGCAGAGAGACTGTACTGACAAAAAGATTAATGCTTTATTTTTCCCAGAAATAATGTAAAACATGGTTATATAATTTTAAGTTTATTTTTTAAATACATTTTAGTTTAAGTTTAAGTCATCATGAAACAGAAGTATAGTGGTTGTCGTCTTTTCTGTATGCGACATATATCTGAGTGAAAGGTTAACTTGAGTTTGGTCTTTTGAGAACTGATTAGATCATTGGAAGGTGTCCATGTTGCTAATAGCTAATCACTGCAATCTTTTCTTGGGTAGAAATAAGTCTCTGATAGCATCGCCCTAGCACCTTCCTTGAGACAGGAAGTGAGGTAATTTCAAGGAGGTTAACGTTTTTGATTATGAGGGCAGATGAATTTTAAAAAATCACTATCAAAAAACAATATTTCATTAAAAAAGAAAGTTTTTATGTTGCATATTGTATTGTATATATTTAAGCAAGATATCTCACATCACATTTTTTTTCAATATCATGCAGCCCTTATTAATTTCTTTATTTACATTTTTTATGTTTTGTTATGTGTATATATAATGCAAATTCTATTTTTGTGCCGCAGAGTCCCCTGACTTAAACAGTGGCCCTCTTAGTACCCACAAGTCTATTTCAAAGTCCCCTGTCAGAGACATGCTTGACCTCAGTATGCTGGTGAGTTATGGTTAATGTGAACTTTTTACCCATGCCCCCTTTAGGTGTCTCATATGTCCGGTTGTTGAATGGCTACATGGCTCTAAGACAAGATTTTCTTGTTGCTGTTATACAATGCAATGCACTACTTTACAATGTTGTGCTTTGTTTACGAATGCTACTGCAATGCCATACCTTTAAAGTAGTGCTGCACAATTAATCGCATCGCAATCGCAATCGCGATGTCAGCCTGTGCGATTATATGACAGCAAAATGTTGCAATTATATTAAATAAATAAATGTGTGGACTTGTTAACACAAACTTTCTGATAACAGTTTGATGATTTTTCTTGCCGTTTAAAAAAAGAAAGAAAAATGAACAAAAAAGGCAGTGCACGTGTGGCATGCACATGTGTTGCGTGCGTTGTTACTTGTGTGTGCGCAGCACGGAAATAACAGAGCGAAGATGGATGCAGAGGAGATTGACAGTGATCTGGTAGCTGAAAAAAACTCTACGTCTGTTGTATGGCGGTATTTTGGATTTAGGATTACTGACACTGAGCAGTTACTACATCATGTGGCAATACCAAAACATTTCTAGTTTTACAAATACACATTTTAGCATTATCCCTAAACTGTGTGTGGATTTTCCTTAAAACCCATCAAGTTGACTCATGATACCATTTATTATAATCGCAATCGCACGTCGCAATATTAGCAACAATAACCGCAATGGGGAAAATTTCCCAAATCGTGCAGCCCTACTTTAAAGGAAGAAGAACGGCTAAGTGTGAAAACTTTCCCTGATGTGGATCTTAAATGTCATTGCTCCCTCGTAAACCACTGTGGTATATTTGTAGTGACGGTTATTACTAGTAACATTGTTTTTGCAGTTAATCCCACTCACTCATTTTTTTCCAGACGTTATCGGAGTTGTCTCACTGTGACCCAGAGGAACCCGAGATATTACAGCTACAGGAGCAGGCCAGCCGTTTACTACAGAAGAGGTGAAACTGCACATTCATTTCAATACAGACCTGTGGGAAAGAAATGTCACTTCACAATAATAAACAATAATCTGGAAGTCAGTACCGAATGTTTAGGGTAGAGGCCAAGTCTGTGCTGGAAGTTTTTAGCAATGGTGACCTTTCTTGTTGCTTTTTAAAAATATAGGTCAAAGTCCTACTAAATTTAACATCACTAAAAAGTTGCTAGCACAGTCAATAGAGCAAACGTTATCAGCGCAAAAGCTTGTGGGTTTAATTCTTAGGTGACACACATACTGATAAAAAATGTAAACCTTGAATGTACTGTAAGTAGCTTTAATAATACTTTTACTAGGAAATAGCTGTCATTGAAATGTTAATCTTTCTTTACTTTGTTTTCAGTGAACGTTCTCTCAGCAGTTGTTCAATGCATATCAGCTCTGAGGGTTTGGGTTGCTCAGATTTCTCCTCCCCTGTCAGCGCAGATGAGCCGATAGGAAAACCACACATACCCACTTTAATAGGCCCAAGCAACTGTAAGTAATAAAAGCACCTCAGAGCACCTTTGCATAATCTGAACACGTTGCAAAATCATTATCAGTGGATCAGTGGAGCTTATTGCAAAAATACTTTCCTATGACAGCAAACACCAAAACCTCCAACCACATGTTTTGAAGAAACTGAAGCGATTTTTGAAGTAAACACGTTTTTAATCGTAGTCAATTTTTGTCTACTTATCACTTATTACAATCTTAGGGGTGTGAGAAAATATTAATACATGCATATCATAAAACCCCAAATCGGAAAAAGTTTGTGAGAAAAAAAAAGGAATGGAATAATGTACAAATCTCATAATCTTATATTTTATTCACAATAGAATTTAGATAACATATCAAATGTTGAAAATGAGACATTTTAAAATGTCATGCCAAATATTGGCTGATTTTGGATTTGATGAGAGCTACACATTCCAAAAAAGTCGGGACAAGGCCATGTGTGGCATCCCCTCTTCTTCATATAACAGTCTGCAAACGTTTTGGGACTGATGAGACAAGTCGCTCAAGTTTAGGAATAGGAATGTTGTCCCATTCTTGTCTAATACAGGCTTTTAGTTGCTCAGCTGTCTTAGGTCTTCTTTGTCGCATCTTTTCTATCTGGCACTGTCATGTTGGGAAAAACAAGGCATTTTCGCCAACAGGACTGCTGCATACTGGATGTTTTTCCCTTTTCACACCGTCCTTTGTAAACCCTAGAAATGGTTATGCGTGAAAATCCCAGTAACTGAGCAGATTGTGAAATACTCAGACCGGCCCATCTGGCACCAACAACCATGCCACGCTCAAAATCACCTTTCTTTCCCATTCTGACATTCAGTTCAGGAGATTGTCTTGACCAGGACCATACCCCTGAAAGGATTAGTCCATTTTCTTAAAAGAAAAATCCAGATAATTTACTCACCATCATGTCATCCAAAATGTTGATGTCTTTCTTTGTACAGTCGAGAAGAAATTATGTTTTTGAGGAAAACATTGCAGGATTTTTCTCATTTTAATGAACTTTAATAGAAACCAACATTTAACACTTAACTCAACACTTAACAGTTTTTTCATCGGAGTTTCAAAGGACTATATACGATCCCAAACGAGGCATATGGGTCTTATCTAGCGAAACGATTGTCATTTTTGACAAGAAAAATAAAAAATATGCACTTTTGAACAACAACTTCTCGTCTAGGTCCGGTCCTGTGATACGCCAGCGTGACCTAACGTTAGTGCGTAGTGACGTAGAGAGGTCACGTGTTACATATATGAAACGCACATTTGCGGACCATTGTGAACAATAAACTGACACAAAGACATTAATTAGTATTTTAAACTGTTTAATGCACAGGTAGTTCCAGTCAGTTTGACATATTTAGGTAGACTAAATGGATGATTTTTGCATATCGTTTTATATGTATGGTGAATATGGCAATTTTGAGAAATGGGCCCAGGCACAAGACGAAATAGAAGACTTGGAGAGAGCGGGAGAGAGAGGGCTATGGTCCTCCTCTTTCAGTTCTCTGTTTCTCTCTTTTAATAATGAATTTAAATAAATGTGATAATTCATTTAAATAAAGTAAAACGATGGCACTACTTTATTTAAAGCAGACGGAGTGCGAGCCTTAACTTAAGAAAATGACCGTCATTTTTACCCGTCTGTTAAAAAATTACACTGTAAACATTAATTACAGCTTTAACTTGTTTTTAACTTGGCAAATAACCAAGGTATAAGCAGGATACACGTCGGGTGGTTCTTTGCCTCTGTCGTGCATTAAAATCCTTTAATGGATGGCTAGTCGTGGATTATCCCTTACATAAATTCAAATGCTTTACCTCAAAGATCAAAATATTTGGACTGGCACCTTCACACTTTATTAACACCAAAATCTTGATCGCTTCATGAGCCAAAAGCATTAATGGTTATGCGGCCAAACGGTATGTACGTACAAAAAAGACGAGGACCTGGCAACACTGCAAGACAGCTCGATGTGGAGCAGCCTCAAAAATGCGTACAATGCACAACACCAAGACGGAGGTTTATTTTAACGCTGTTAAATTATTTTGGTCAAAGCTGTGAATGATAAGCACGCAAGACGGCAGGACATTGCTTTGGTTATCTCTGCATCAATCATCACTTTTTCGGGAGTGAGTCTTGTTCCGTACAGACATGAAACGAACATTTAGGGGATTCACTCCCGCATTTAAATGCAGCTGTCACTCCCGAAAGTTTTTCAGTGTGTACGATGCCTATATGACATGAAATGAAGAGCTAATGTATTTTTTTCTCCGTGCTTGTGCATTCAGCAGACAAATACCCACGATCCCCGCCGCCGTGTCTTTCTCATACGCTGCATGGTGTTCAGGATGTCTTGATTTAAAAGGGACACACTACTTTTTTGAAAATATGCTCATTTTTTAGCTCCCCTAGAGGTAAACATTTGATTTTTACCATTCCATTCAGCTGATCTCCGGGTTTGCCGTTACCATTTTTAGCAAAGCTTAGCACAATCCATTGAATCTGATTAGATCATTAGCATTGTGCTGAAAAATAACCAAAGAGTTCCGATATTTTTTCTAAAGCTTGACTCTTCTGTAGTTACATCGTGTACTAAGACCGACAGAAAATTAAAGTTGTGATTTTCTAATCCGATATTACTAGGAACTATACTCTCATTCTGGCGTAATAATCAAAGAATTTGCTGCTGTAACATGGCTGCAGCAGGCGTAGTGATATTACGCACTGCCCGAAAATAGTCCCCTGCCATTGAACGTAATCAAGGGGGTTCCATCATTCCTCAGAGGAACAACGTAATTTGATAAAAAGGTTGATTTGAGAGGGGCAAAAGTAAAGAACTACAGCAAAGTTTTGGATGCTCAGCTAAAATTATCTCAAATGCTTTAAAATGGCAATAAAAACCCAAAGCACATGAAAGAAAACAAACAACTACTGTTAAAATAGATTGAAGAATAGTCATGATGGCAAAGATTCAGGCTATACTCGCCCAATTTTTTTTTTTTTTTTGATGATACAACTTTCATTTATTTATTTAAGTGCAGTAATTTTGCAAACACTTAAACTGAGAAAAATGCCCTTAAAGTTTTTTTTTTCTGCAAGAGCAGAATCACATCAAGACATCAAAAGTACCAACGTAAAATGGAATAACATTTGTGGCCTAATAAGAGTAAACTTGTTATTGTGGGGTCTTGTGGTTATCGACGGTACCTCAGGCGGCCCCCGGGTAGTGAATTCAAACCACAGTACACTTGTTAAGACATGTGGTGCAAAAATCATGGTATATTAAGATGTTTTTATACTACCATGTTGGGCCTATTTATCACATATAAGATAACATGGATCACATCAGAATACTTGAAGAGATTATGTTGCCCCTTGCAGAAGAGGAAATGCCCCTTAAATGTGTGTTTAAACAAGACAACAACCCCCAAACACACAAGCAAGAGGACAAAATCTTGGTTCCAGACAAAAAGGATTGAGGTTATGGAGTGGCCAGCTCTCTACCCCATTAAAAACTTGTGAGGTGACATTAAAAATGCAGTTTCTAAAGCAAAACCGAAAAACCTTGACAGGGTTTCTAAGTGCCAGAGGTTGGTTGACCTGATTTGACACAGATGCGCAGCAGTTATCAACCACAGTGGTTATGCAACTAAATATTAGTAATAAAATAGTTAAAAGTGAAGTGAAATCTTAAAAAAATCTTCGGTTTATAAGTGTCTAAAGAGAAAATGTTGACACTGCTAATTCTTTAACGGCTTACTTTTTTTCTTTGCTTCCCCTTTTTTTCAGTACACTGCTATTATTTTGAACACAACTCTATGTATATTTTTTATAATTTTAAAGCCGACATTTCACAAGACTTTTTTAAGATGTAAAATAAATCTTTGGTGTCTCCAGAGTACATATGTGAAGTTCTAGCTCAAAATACCATATAGATAATTTATTATAGCATGTTAAAATTGCCACTTTTTTAAGTGTGAGCAAAAATGTGACGTTTTTGGGTGTGTCCTTTAACATGCAAATGAGCTGATCTCTGCACTTAATGACAGTGTCATGGTTGCATAGTGCAGATTAAGGGGCGTATTATCCCCTTCTGACATCACAAGGGGAGCCAAATTTCAATGACCTATTGCTTGCAAAGAATGGTGTACCAAAACTAAGTTACTGGTTGATCATTTTCACATTTTCTATGTTGATATAAGCACTGGGGACCCAATTATAACACTTAAACATGAAAAAGCCTGTATGATATGTCCCCTTTAATATGTTTATATGTTAAGTATTCATATTTATAAATAATATAAATTTTATATTAATATAAAAGTGCATATGCGCTGGTAAATATTTCTTCAATATATACATGCATGTGTGTGTATTTATATATACAAAATTAGTATATACAAAAATGTTTATTCTGCAAACGATTAGTTGTTATGCAGCCCAAGATTGAACAATAGTTTAAATCAAACTGTTTAGACCTTACAAACCTTACTATTTCACTATGGTGGACAGCTACCATAAATGTTTTGTAAGGGTTTATATTCAATTCAATTCAATTTTATTGTGTAATAGTAACCCTAAAGTGTCATGAAAGAGTTTAAAATGTGTAGCCTATACGTGGGTTGATATAATATATAATTTATATAATAATTTTCAGTATACACATTATCCCACCGAACATAAAACAATTTTTACAGACTTTCCATAGAAATTATTGCAATACACAGTGATATAACATTAGCTATGATGGCTATCTACAAAAAATGACAGATAGGGTCGATTATGAGCTAATAACACAGCTGACATACCCTTCCAATGACAACAAAGTTGAATATTTGTCGCAAAATTAGATTGCATTTGTACTCCTCCAGGCTTTGTAGGCTTTTAAAGAGTCTCCGGAGTAGGACGAGGGAAAGTTGATGAGGTTAACCGGATACTGCAGGTCAGAAAAGCTATCCGCTCCTTTATCGGTCTACTGTAAAAGCACCCGAGGGCATTATAGGGATCTGTTATGTTTAATCTATTTAGTTTTGCTATGCACATGTCTATGTCTTTTGAATTAAAATACGCAGCGAACTCTGGCACCATTCATTTCATATTCGTTCCCGGCTGTCCCTGCATGCCAAAAAGGTGATGGGTCACGTGACGTCCGGACCTCTATTGGAAGTATCCCAATAAATCTCCTCGCTTTAAAGTATGGCAACATATTCCGTCGCAACCCCCTGTATCCCGGTACAATAGTGATTTTTGCCAAAACACAGCCCTACTTAATCTTGTTGGTGTTGTCTTAATGTTACTTTAATTTAACAAAAGCATATTTCACATGTTTGTTTGTTTGTTTGTTTGTTTTTTGTCTTTTTTTAGTGGTTTTAGAGCCCAGTTTATGTGAAGGAACGTCTTTTCACACACCTGCTGTTGGTTCCGTCGGGTCTGGGGTCAGACGTGAAGATGACATATTGTTTCAGTGGCGTCTGAGGAGGAAGATGGAACAGGCCAGGCAATGGTGTCAGGAAACCTCTTCCCACAGTTCTGTTCTCCATGTACCCCTTGCACAAACTGTGGGACCAAACCAGGTAAATTAAAGGAACACTCCACTCTTTTTAAAAATATTCTCATTTTCTAGCTCCCTAGAGTTAAACATTTGATTTTTCGCATTTTCGAATCCATTCAGCTGATCTCTGTCTGGGTCTGGCAGTAAAACTTTTAGCGTAGCTTAGCATAATCCATTGAATCTGATTAGACCTTTAGCATTGCGCTAATAAATATCCAAAGAGTTTCGATATTTTTTCATATTTAAAACTTGACACTTGAAACTTTTAAATTTCTGTCGGTCTTAGTACACGATGTAACTACAGAAGGGTCAAGATTTATATAGGACAATATATTTTTTATATTTAGAGTGATGCTAATGGTCTAATCAGATTCAATGGATTATGCTAAGCTATGCTAAAAGGGGTACTGCCAGACCCGGAGATCAGCTGAATAGATTCCAAAAAGGTAAAAATCAAATGTTTCACTCTAGGGGAGCTAGAAAATGAGCATATTTTTTTTTTAAGTGCCATGTTCCTTTTTAAAGCCAGCATCCAAGTCAGGGTTGGTGAAAATCTGTGTCTATATTTCTTATAGTTTGCTAAACATCATGGTCATTTTTCCAGGCACTGTATGCAAAACATACAAAAGCCAACAATTTTGCATATATTTTGCTAGCGTGTTATAGAGACAGAGCGCAGCGCGTCATAACCTGAAAACCACGCCCACCGGGGGGAAAACAATCCAACCGTCTCCATTGACTTTGTATTGCGAGAGGCTGCGTTCTTGTCATTTCTGGCTTATAACAAAAAACAGAATAATGCCTAAAAGCTGCTGTGTGACAATATGTACAGCTAACAAGCCAAAGAACCCAGAAATAAGTTTTTATAAGATGTCGACCTCAAAAAACGAGCGTTTAAAGACACAAAAGTGGAAAACAGGCAACTTTTCATAGTACTCCTATTAGTAGAACTGCGTCCACTAGGGGGAAATGTAGTCGGCGATCCACTTTTTTCTCCTTAAAGGTTGGGTTTTACTGCTCGACAGCTTATAAAAACTTATTTCTGGGTTCTTTGGCTTGTTAGCTGTACATATTGTCACACAGCAGCTTTTAGGCATTATTCTGTTTTTTGTTACAAGCCAGAAATGACAAGGAGGCAGCCTCTCGCAATACAAAGTCAATGGAGACGGTTGGATTGTTTTCCCCCCCCCGGTGGGCGTGGTTTTCAAATTTGCATAACTGCGCTCTGTCTCTATATTTGGAAAGTATTTCATTCTGTTGCGTGCAACAAATTTGTGTACAATTATCTGATAAACATTACCAGGGGCCGTGTCAGTTCTGATGTTTGTGACTTATATATGTGGCATTGTTTTGTCTCAATATGCACATCAGTAATGTTTTGTAAGGTTTGTTTGTAAAAACTACTTTAATGTCCTAATATAACTAAGGCCTAGTCCTAGATTAATCTAACTCGTTTCTGAGAAACCACCCCAGTGTATAAGTCAGTGTCAGTTTTATTACTGTCAAACTCTGTTACCAAAACAAATAGCTTTTGACAGTACAAAATAATACAGGAAATGTTTTCTACTTGATTTAAAAGTTGATAAGGCTATTTTTACTACGTAATGGCACAATAACATTTGCATCTATAATAACATTTTGCACTCTCTTCTGACCCTGTCTGGACAGATTTTAGAGTTGCAACCCATCAGATAAGAATTGTTGATCTAGACTTTCACATTTATTATGAAGATACTTTATGAGAAAATTGTAGGTTTACATTTTTTTAACAAAACAAAAAAGAATCCGCACACTGAACTCAACATCAATTTGTTTAATCACCAAAGTAACGTTTCGGGCACCTGCCCTTCATCAGACTTAGTCAGACATCAGTTAGTCTGATGAAGGGCAGGTGCCCGAAACGTTACTTCGGTGATTAAACAAATTGATGTTGAGTTCAGTGTGCGGATTCTTTTATGTTTTGTTGGATACTTTATTTTTTTATTCCAGTGTGTGTGCGTGTCTCCGTCTCTCGGAAAAAAAATTTAAACAATGAATATGTTCTGTGTTTTTATTGAAAAGGCACAACACAGCCATTTGAATAACACGCCTCTTCAGAGATCACATCTCACATTCACACCAGTCACTCTCGCCAGCCTCGATCCTCCAACACCTGAGCCAGCATTCCCAATTTCAAGCCTTAGCGTCTCCAGACTCCAACCCGGTGCCAGCATCAAGACCCAGGACCAACATATCCAACCTGATCCCTTTCCTCAAAAAAATAACCCTAACCCACGACATCACAGACAAATAGGAACACAAGTCAACATCCCAGAAAGGAGCGGCCCGAAATCCTCCTCTCCATCTCCACAGACTTCTGATAGCACAGATGAACGGTGGCCAAATACTCGGGGAAAGAAAACCACGGCAGTCAAGGGGAAGATTGAGAGTGAGAGGCATGAGAAGATTGAACCCTCAAGTCGAAAGAAAAAATCTGATGGGTATGTCTGATGTGTCCTAAAAGGTGCAAATCAGATTAAAAAGTAACAGAAGAGAGAGATTTTATTGCTTGTTATTGTAGTGCATCACACCTGGTTGGGATACCCGTGTACATTTCTGTGTTGTAAAGTAACGTTGTTAACATTAATTATTTTCCATGTTATATTTTCTTGTACATTTGTATCATTTGTAGGATTAGTCAATTTTCCAGATAATTTACTCACCACCATGTCATCCAAAATGTTGATGTCTTTCTTTGTTCAGTCGAGAAGAAATTATGTTTTTGAGGAAAACATTCCAAGATTTTTCTAATTTTAATGGACAATAATGGACCCCAACACTTAACAGTTTTAATGCAGTTTCAAAGGACTCTAAATCCCAAACGAGGCATAAGGGTCTTATCTAGCGAAACAAAAATAAAAAATATGCACTTTTAATCAACAACTTCTCGTCTTCCTCCGGTTGTGTGACAAGCCAGTGCAACCTCACGTAATTGCATAATGCTGTGGAAAGGTCATGTGTTACATATATGAAACGCACATTTGCGGACCATTTTAAACAATAAACTGACAGAAAGACATTAATTAGTATCATTCGACATACAACAACGTCGGAACGGTCCTCTTTCTCTACACTTGTAAACACTGTGGCTTAGTTTAGCATACATCATCCGTGACCTCTTGACGTGATGACGTATTACGTGAGGTCGCGTTGGCGCATCACATGACTGGAGGAAGATGAAAAGTTGTGGTTTAAAAGTGCATTTTTTTTTTCTTGCCAAAAATGACAATGGTTTTGCTAGATAAAACCTTATGCCTTGTTTGAGATCGTTTAGAGTCCTTTGAAACTGCAATTTTAAACTGCATTAAAACTGTTAAGTGTTGGGGTCCAAAATGAGAAAAATCCTGGAATGTTTCCTCAAAAAACATAATTTCTTCTCGACTGAACAATGAAAGACATCAACATTTTGGATGACATGGTGGTGAGTAAATTATCTGGATTTTTGTAAGAAAATCAACTAATCCTTTAAACTTATATCTGTGTCTACATAGTGCTAAAAGGAGCAGCAGTCCATTGAGGGCCAAGCAGGCGAGGGGTCACGAAGGAGTCAATTGCAAATCCAGTGAGGTGGGTGGAAAAAAGAGGTTGGAGGAAGAGGGTCAAAGGTCAGCACAAAGAGGACGATCTGGAGACCGAGCACCACCACCCTCACCGATACAGAATGCTTTGGGACAGGTTTGTGTCTTAGTTTCACTACATTGGTCCTTAAAACATATTTGCAAACTTAAAAGTTTCTATATTGGAGCTATTGACAAACATTGCTGAGTAAAGCAACATCATTCAGCCTTTATTTTGAATAAAATAGCCATAATGAAAATTTACAACGTAAAAATTACTGAATAGTATTAATATTCCTCTTGACGTTGACAGGTTGTCTCCGAGGTGCTTTTTCCCAGTGTTGATTCTCCAACCCCTTGCAAGACACCATATTCATCAGTTTCCCCAGCATTCACCCCCCCTCCATCACTACAAACCCCTGATGCCCCTCCACCTGATGTGCAGCAACCATTTAAAGTCATAGATCAACTTATGCAGGATGCAGAAGGTAGGAAAGGTTTTTAACTAGCTGTAAAATTTTATGATTACATAGATTTATCAGGTTATGTTAAGTCAGACCTGAACCTGTTATAATCTGATAAAAGGATAAGACCTTTTAAAAGTTCAGCATTATATCAGGTGTGTTCAGTTACATGATAGATTGTATTTAGTTATGTTAGTTAGATCAATGTTAGATTCAAGTTTTGCAATCTAAATGTAAATTTATACATTATAAAAGGTGAAAGTGGGATCTACTTAGAAAAATTACTCTAATTGGTTACACCAAAAAAAAATTTTTTTTTTTACTTTTCTCACTTAAAGTTTAACGTGAACAATAAAAAAAAAAAAATCTTTAAAAAAGTAAAAAATCTTTTTTTTTATTGCAAAAAAGTTACTTACATTGGTAACACCTATTAAATGTAATCTTTTTCAAATGAAATTATTTCGAAAATTTAAGTTGGAAAAAATTACCAATTGAGTTAATTTTTAAGTTAACACAACTTTCACTTTTTACAGTGTACAACGTAAGGTAAGGTAGTACTTTATTGACCCCTAGGGGCAAATTGATTCACAGCTAGCAGAATCATAAAACAACAAAAAATCCATTAGACATGAACATATACACAATAGAATAAACAGTGATAGATACTAAAAAATAAAAATAGACAGCCAACAACCCTCTCAATCTACATTAAAGCATTTAAAAACCTGATGGCAGATGGTACAAAAAACTCTTTATATCTATTCGTAAGCCATAATGGCTGATAAAACCTACGGGAGGATGGTAATAAATTAAACCTATTTTGCAGAGGGTGGCTAGGATCACTGACAATTAATTTGGCTTTCTTCAAAATGTTTACTTTATACACATCATTTAAGTTATTCAAAGGGGATCCAACAATCCTACCACACAATTTAACAGTAGGCCTACCCAATAATCTGTTTTTACTTGGTTAAAATTGCCCATAACAAAGTTTGGTGCATCTGTAGACAACCCTTGGAGCCCCTGCACAGTCTGAGTTTTTGAGCTTTATGACTTGCTGAAATGTCCTTGTTGTAACGGAGATCCTCAGGAGCACAACTGCCCGAGCGCTTTAGAAAGAAGGAGAAAGCGGCACGCCTAGCGTTTTCCATACATTTTTAGGCGTGACCTGTGAGCAACCCCTATCAGGGGTACATAATGACTCCCTGACGATCACCGTATTACACCAGTTTTTATTAACATAGAGACATAGTCCTCCACCAAATGCTTTACCAGTCGCAGTTAGGTCCCTGTCCAAACGATAAGGTTTACCAAAGCCATCGATTTCCAGATCAGATTGAGAATCCTGGTCCTTGAGGCATGTTTCCGTAAGAGCGAGAATGCAAGTGCTGCTAAATTATTTCAGAAACTTCACGTTAGCCTGAAACAAGTCCACTTTGTTGCAAAGTGATTGAAGGTTTGCCAACATAACCGTAGGGATCATCATGCCACCCCGACTCCACCTCTTCCTCGATCCATTGGGCTTGCAATCCCATCCTCGATTTGGC
Organism: Paramisgurnus dabryanus; assembly: GCF_030506205.2. Lineage (NCBI taxonomy): Eukaryota > Metazoa > Chordata > Actinopteri > Cypriniformes > Cobitidae > Paramisgurnus > Paramisgurnus dabryanus. The sequence continues at coordinate 15,105,032 of NC_133344.1, forward strand.
AGAGTAGAATCCGACCAGATGATCTCTGCTGGGAAAGCCGTCAGCGGATCGACACAGCCTTTCTCAGAGTTCCGTAATAATAACCGCTCCAAAGGTGACCAGTGACCATTGAAAGGGAAAAGAGACTTCTCATATTTATGGAAGCCATTGCAAATTTACAATTAATCAACAGAAACACTAGACAACACTAAACAAACACAAGACCACGACCATGAAACACACCGCTGCTGCGTGTCGCCATACACAGCGCCACCATCCTAAGTTATAAATATATTTTAAAATATGACATGGTAATAAACACAAAAAACTGAATCCAAAAAGTGGTTGTTTATTTGCTTGCTTATTTATTACTTATTTACAACTCATGACAATTATATTGGCTTGTGATTCAGGCTTAGTTTAAACGTCATTCATAAAAAGATGATTTTCCCTTCTGTTGGTATTCTGATATCTTGTACACAGACTCAGATGGAAAGGAGTTTGAAGATGATCCCTTACTGCAAGTTCTCAGACAGCAAAGAAAATTTGTGAAGGAAAAACTATGGTGAGAATATCAACTTTTAATTATTAGCTTTTAAAGATGCAGTGTGTAGATTTTAGCGGCATCTAGTAGTGAGATTGCAAATTGCACCCCTCCCTTTCGAAACACATAACAGGACAGACATGTCATCGTCTGAGACGTAGTAACAAACACGCTCTGGACAGCAATTTCTTCGTTTAGGGCTACTGTAGAAACATGGCGGCGCAAAATGGCGCCTTCCATGTAATGTAGATAAAAACGGCTCATTCTAATGTAATAACAACAATACAGTTCATTATGTAAGATCTTTATACACCACTGAAAACAAGTTTTCTATATTTTATTGCTTTGCTGTCAAAAGATCCTATGGAAATTTACACACTGCACCTTTAATTCTACATCATTGAAATTCTACGCTACATAAGTCATATTAAGCAAGACAACATGCAGTTAAATTGAATTTTTTTTATTTTCCAGTGAAGTTGACATGATGCTTGAGCAGTTTCTTCCATTGACTCCTCCAACAGGCACATGATTCATATACAGAAAGAGCAATATTTCAAACATGCCATCATGTTAAGGTTTACTACTATTTATTTTTGTTTTATTTTTGGATTCAACCGTGTATGACTGTATTTATAAATAAAGATCTTTGCAAATAAACAAGGGTGTAACATTTTAACATTCTTTACATCACACAAATAAAGATTTTAATTTAATTAACACATAATTATTTTATCATTTAAAAATATGTACAACCTCAGCATGAGTCGATAAGTTGAAGAGTCCGTGCATTTCTATAGAAAGTGCTAAAAATCATGATTTCCTGTTGTCTGGATTAGTCAGTGTCAACTCTGTTAACAAAGTAGAGTAACAGTGTTGACAGTCTTGTATGTGCGTGGGTTTCTGTGTATGACTGTGTTTAAGCGTCAGAAGACCTGTTAACATGAGAACAGATTTGTCAGCCAACAGTAAGTGCGAAGTAAATGTGATTTGATATTGTTGGCTTTGAATCAGTACATTTGGAATTGCCAGAATAAATAAAGTGCCGCCACCGGGGCAATCGGAGGAAATTCAAATTACTTTGGTCTTGGGCAGGAATATCTAATCCTGCTCCTAAAGAGGCACTAACCTCCAGAGTTTTGCCTCAACCCTAAACAAACACACATAAGCTTTACCTCTCTGCAGGTCAGCGGGCTTTCAGGAGCAAGTTTGGAAACCTCTGGTCTTGGGTATTATGCATGAATGGGAGCGTTTACATGAAAATGTCACGTGTGTGCATTACAGTCCACTGTGATTTAAAAGTCTAGCGTTATCTTCTTCCCGCAGAGGTGCTGAGATGATAAGCATTCCTTCTGGTGACATGGCTGATTCCAATGCCATTGTGTCCACATTATTTGGGATCCGATATCGGCGATTGAACTGGCGAGTCACGAGTCCTGAACCATCCTAGGGTTGAATACATAAGCATGATTTTTTAAAATGTTCAGTACAAAATATTTTAGACAACATGCTGTCTATCCACCTAATACAAATACTCAAAGCATCTGAAACGGCATTATGAAAAGAAAGAAAACACTAGACTACCTTTCTTTGTTCATGTTTTCCCTCAACCACAACATAGTCGCCAACCACTTTGACTAGCAGCTCCTCTGGACTGAAGTGTTTCACATCAACCTGTACAGTAAATCCTCTGTTGTCACAGGTAACCTGTAGATAAAATAAATGTATATTTTAGTTTATTATCTATAGTCACACTTATAATAGAGCATATATAATTTAACGTTTTCGAATGTTAGTACTGTAAATAAATATTCAGAATCTACCTTAATATTGTTATTTATAATAATTAATATATAATTTCTAATGGATTTTATAATAAAACTATGTTCACTATAATGGTAATTTTTTAGAAAAACAGTACTCCACCTGTGCTGCTCTTGTGTGCTCGGAAACCGGAATTAAAAGTTCGGATGGTGTCCACGAGTTCCGTCCAATCTGCTCGTTCAGTCGGGGAAGTAACGGTGAAAGGACGCTGTGCCACGGGGTACCGCTTACATGGAGAGAAGGAGGCAAGTCAAAATCCATTCCCCTAGGATAAATTATAACGAATAACCACCAAGTTTTAAAAGTTAACAGTATATCGATGTAGGTATTATAACAGGTTGGACGAGCTTATTCAGTGGTAAGTTTAGTATGCTGGTGCAGTTGTCAAGTGCTTTATAAAAGTGAAAGTGAGTGACGTATCGTTGCGCAACTCGGGATAAATAACGCAGGGAAAACCGTTACTCTAGTTTAAATAGCCCAGGGAAACACCGCCCCGTACACATGAGCCCTTCCCCAAAACATAAGCCATAATTGAATGGACTAAAGACTTTAGACGGTGAAGTGCTATCACACTGAATGGATAAAGATGCAACGCTCTAGCAAAGGAAGTCCCGCCTTTCAATAAAAAGAGCCAATCAGCAAACGTTAAAGATTCTGTGAGGAAGGGGCTCTGTAGCAGCGTGCGCATGCGCAGCAGCTGTCTCGACTTGTTAAAAGTTGTTTTATAGGGCAAACTATACGGTACAGTTGTTATCAGGTTTATTCAGAATCGTTAGAAATAAGCTATCTGTCCTCCATCATTCAAGTACATGGCTCGTATTAATGAAGTATCTGCCCGCCCGGAGTAGTTACAAAAAGGCCGCCGAGTGCTGAGGCTTCCCCTGCTGATTGCGCTGGCAGAGATCCGAGATTTTTCTCGCACTACTTCATACCAAAACAATGCTGCTGGAACGCCAAAAATGCCAAAAGCGTTAAGTTGCATTTGCTCTTATGGAATGTCAATGACAGGAAGGATTTTGTTCGACCACTTAAATACCCATGATGAAAGCCCGGGGTAATTTATTATATCGCCCTTATATAACAGCTCAAGGGAAACCGACTGAATTTAGTGCCTGGGGGAGGACATACTAATATTTTGATCACTTTAGCTGTTACGCGGAGAGGGAGGGAGAGATGTTGTGCGTCTATCCAATGTCGAAGGGACTCTTGTGTATGATGCAACGGTGAGGTTGTCCGGCTATAAATAAGTTTAAAAGACACCAAACTTTTCTGCTTTGAGTGCTTTCATGTCCACATGGAACAGCACGTGCTTGCACTTCTAACAAGTCACTATGGCAACAATGGCGTCAGTTAAAATATCGTGGTTACTGCACTTATTGTTACCAATGTAAAATCAAAATTATTAATATTATTATTTTGAAGACTGGGGTGACCAACAATAGTACTATCAACAATAACTGTAATTTAGATTTTTGAAAAAAAAAAAAAACATGGTTACTGATGGGTCAATGACGTGACCATTAATTATTTTGTGTCCATGTGGTTCAATTAAATGTTAAAGGGTTAAAATTTCAAAATAAATTTGCAGATTACTTGCATACATTCTCTTTTTTGAGGACCAAGTCAAACATTTCTGGTTTATTTCATTTTAAAAGAATATTTGGGGGATAATTGCAAAATGTCTATGTGGTGTAACCGGTCTGTGTCAATTGGTGTAACTAGTATTTTTTTTAATAATTAAAATTTAATAATAAAAATTAAAAAATAAATATATTCATTAAAAATGTGGAATAAAATATAATCATCTAGTTTAGTGTAATATGATTGATTTTTACATAATTTTTTTACATCGTTTGTCAAAGATTATTTCGAAAACAGACCTGTTTTCAGTATATGTCAGGACAAATATTACAAAAATGCATTAAAATTTACATTTAGAAATAACTAATAAAATTATATTTTATTATTATTATTATTATTATTTTGATGATTACGCTTTCATGCAATCAAGGTGGATAAATATTTAATATTTCTCATTCTTTGGCGCAATTGGCGGTTGACATTTTCAGGTCCATTCAGTCTTAACTTTCATAAAAATGGTGCGAATGTAATTTTTTATTGCATAAAATTAACAATATGTGCTTTAAAACTATTTTTTAAAAAGATTTTTGAATTTCTCTTCTTGTCACTGACCCCCATGTGATTTAAGCAAAGCATAATAGGCCTATAATAAATTTCCATCTTATTAACTTCTGTGGTATGTAGAACATTTCTAAAGGATGAGGCCTATTTTGGCCACTTCACATTTAGTTTAACTGCAACTATTTGACATTTGCTTACAGTATGGTATGTTCTCAGTTCAGCACCTGCAATGTTCGAACATGAGATTTTTAAAAGAAAACATTATGTTGAAAAATGCCAGCCTGTTTCAAGTAACTATATATATTAATGTGACTTAAAACCTAAATTTAAGTATTCTTCAGTATGAAAGAGCGCACCTGCTGCCAGTCACTGTCATTTTCTATCTTGGTGTTAATGACAAATGTGGTTGACTGGCATTACGATGAATTGCATGATGCCATATGATCTGTTTGTCAAATAAAGTTTAATGGCATTGCTTAATCTGTGAAATCTGCTTAAGACGTAAACAAATCAAATCAAAACAAAAATGAACAAATTCCAACAAAGGCCGTTAACTCACATTTTGTTTTTCCAAAATGGAATTATAATGACATTATTATGCCCCAATTAAACATATTGTTCCATCTCTCTCGAACAATTAATTCAAACCTCCGTTTTAAAGGGCATCGACCGCATAAAGCCACATCAGCTGTCCAATGTGGCTCATGACTCATGAAAATACAGCATTTCTGAATGCCTTTGGGTGTCAAACGAACCAATGACCGATGCGCTGGCCAGCGCACAAGTTATTGAAGCTGGGTATAGCATGTCCTTCTGCTGTTGGCAACAGCTAGTAAGAGAAGCAGAACTTTCTGTCCATGTCATTGGTTACAGGTGACTAAAAAAAGCATGCAGGAAGATCAACCAGGGGCTTAGTGTTTGCTCAATAGGGCATCACGTTTCATAACAGGCGCCTATAAGGGGTTATAAACAAGACGGAGGCTTCGTGCGTTTATATTACAGTGTCTGGTATGCCAGTTGGTTTATAATCATTGTAAGCCGTGATGATTAACATGTAGAAGAACAGAGAAGATGGATTTTTCTAGCAATCTCTAGGAAGTCTTTTGATCAGGCTAAAAATGGCAAAACGGTAGCTGACATACATAAATATATTTAAATGACGAATAAACAAGACAAGAAAAACTGCATGTCACATCAACTGCTGAAATACAGTCGAAAACTTTATTTTGTATGGACCTGCCTGGTCCGCCAGTTTTATCATACATCATCTTTAATGCATTGACAGATTATAAAGTGTTATAACAACATGATAAACATACCAGCTAAAACGGTAAAACAAATGGGTGAGATATTAAGTAGTAGTGCAGAAAAAAGCTCTTGGTCTTCAGCATGATGCATGATTTGTGTCCGTATTATTTCACCCAACCAACAAATGATTTCATCAGTTCACTAAATACCACAACTCGCAGACAAATCCAGTTAATGTTGAATGTGACGACAGTGGTAAAATTAGGCAAGTAAAAAAAATACTAAAAGAGGTATGGTGAAGCAACGCTTTTCCTCAGGCTGTGCCGAGCGGAATGGTGAAGGAAAGATAATCTCCGATCTCTCCCCACCGAGCTCTGAAATGTTGGAATATGGTGATCCACGTCGTCAGCACCGCCACCCACAGTAAAAGCCCCAGCGCTGACTTCTTTACATCTTTTGGAAAAGGAATTAGAGGCATATATTATATTGAAGACAAATACTGTGCAATACATGTGTCAGACCGTAATATCACATTAGTCACAAGACATTTTCTGCTTCGGTGACAAAGATCTAATACATGCTTGTAAATCTCATAACTATGAGTACATGGAGAGTTCTGGTCTTGGATTGTGACTGGTAAAAAACACACAATATATAGACCCATATATTATGTCAAACACCATCTTTGGTGTCCCCAGAGTACATATGTGAAGTTTTAGCTCAAAATATCATGTAGATAATTTATTATAGCATGTTACAATTGACACTTTGTAGGTGTGAGCAAAATGTGCCGTTTTGGGGTGTGTCCTGTTAAATGCAAATGAGCTGATCTCTGCGATAAAGGGCAGTGCCGTGGTTGCATAGTGCAGATTAAGGGGCGTTATTATCCCCTTCTGACATCACAAGGGGGGAGCCAGATTTCAATGAGCTGGGTTGTTTCTTTTTCACATTTTCTAGGTTGATAGAAGCACTGGGGACCCAATCATAGCATTTAAACATGGAAAAAGTCAGATATTCATGATAGGTCCCCTTTATGTGCTATAATTTGGTCCTTCTATCAACCTAGAAAATGTGAAAAAACAACCCAGTAACTTTGTTTAGATAAACCATTATCTGCAAGCATGTGAAAAATAGGTCATTCTGATTTCCCTCCCTATGTGACATAGAAAGGGGAACTTATTAAAATAATACCGCCCCTTAATCTGAACTGTCCAACCATGGCACTGCCATTTAGTGCAGAAAGAGAGAAAAGTAATTGACAGCACAATTGAGTTTCAATTTCAACAAACCACCATTATGGCGATCAGCATTTCATCAGCTGATTTTCATTTAACTCTTTCCCCGCCATTGAAGAGTTATTTCGTCAATTAAGAGAAAACATTTGCATAAAATAGTGTTCCTGATGAGGTTTTATGAAAATGTGTAATACCGCGATTATCCACTAGATGGATTTATAAAACCCAGTTTATAAGCAAAAGGAAGCACATTTGTTTTTACTAATTTTAAACTCTGTATGTTTTGATTATCGTTCTGAATCTAATCTCTAACAAAAACCCTTCACAAAAATGCAATTGTTTCAGCTTTTTGCTAAAATTTTGCTTTAAAGAAAAATACACATATTTAAGAGTTTATAAGCAGAGAAAAAAATATAGATAGGACGAAACTTTTTTTCCATTTTGTTTGTTTGTTGTTTGTTTGAAAGCAGAGGGTCTGTTCTTTCTTTTGATATTTTTGTATGTTTATATATTTTTAGTAGAAATTTATATGGAATGCAATTTGTGAAACTTTTGTAAAAATTATAAAAAAATGCCGGCGAGCAACTTTTCAAAAAAAAGGGCTGGTGGGGAATGAGTTAAATGGACACACACACACCCACCCCAAAATGGCGAATTTATGATTAACAATTTTAACATGCTATAATAAATGATCTATGGGGTATTTTCAGCTAAAATAAATCACATAAACACTCCGAGAACACTGAAGACTTATTTTACATTCAAAAAAGTCTCATAAAATGTCCCCTTTAAAGTTAATAGGCACTCGATCCTATTCTATATGTCGAATGTGCTGCATGCAGTGTCTAGCAATGCCATTTTACTGTGACTATACTCACAATGTTGTACTTTCTGCTTAAATATAGAGTTGTATTTATTTAAAATGATTAATAATGGCCATGAGCACAAGTAACTCCTTGTACACAAAGCACGGTGTCAAAGCATCATATGTCTTGCATATAAACAGCTTAGTTTACACAAATGCGCCACGGGAATTCCAGTGCATAAACAGCATGCATTACCCAGTTCATCTCTGCTGTGTGAATATGCAGGATTTTGCACATTATGTGTAACGGTAGTCGATTTGTTTTTATATCACAAACATTGCATGCCACACTGATGTTATATCCTGGAAATAAATAGGTTATTTTATATTTTTACAATTCACATATCGTCTACAGAATACATACTATTCCTGCAGAAATAGTAAGAGAAGTATGCATGCTATTCAGAACTCAGCCACATTTGGCTTAAGTAATATAACACCTTTAATGACAATAAGACATGGCATATGAGGTTTCTCACAAGCTTTTCAAATGGGTCACTCATGATGTGTGCCCTCCTATATACTTACAGGATTTAATGTTTGGTTGTTCCGTGTAGGCAGGTTTAACAAAAGCCTCTTTGAAAAACCACACCACATTAACAAGCCAGAGAAAGGGAAGGAATGCAAAACCACCTGAGGGAATATCAGACACAATATTGTTAAAACCAACGTACATGAAATTCACATTCCAATACATTACTGTACCGAGGGCACAAATGTTTTTTATTTACATTTAAATGTATGCATTTGGTGGATGTTTTTATACAAGGGGACTGATATTTGGGATACGGCACATTCGAGCTATACATACATCAGTATGTGCTTTCCTTGGAAGTCAAACCTATGACTTTTTGCACTGTTGTTTATGCAATGCTCTATCAATTGAGCTACAGGATGCATTTATATATTTTTATATTTTAGACAAACTTTTGCCCAGTATTTTATAGTGATGATATAAATAACTTACAATGCTTGAAAAAAAATTTTATGATTCACACAACATACCTAAATAGTATCTTCTGCAAAGGCTTAGTTTCTCCTCATTGGGCATTCGTTCAAGATTCATAGTGGATGTGGTCTATGTTGTTGTGTAGTATTCCTGTAAATGAAGGTAAGTTTACTAATAATAAATATAATATCATACTGAAAAAATCGATATGTTGTAACATTGCTGCCATCTGGCGACACAAGACAGTGCTGCCAAAACATCGTCATTTACATGAACCTTACAGGGAAATTATTGTACGACTTTATAGATTTTTTTAAAGCCTCGTTATTCGGTCAAATCTATGAATCGTGAATTAAACCGAGACACTGTTTGGGAAATGGCTAATTGGTCAGAGCAATCCAACCATCAACCTAATCTGCCATAACATCACTATACGACTGCGAAAATTCAGTAATCGATCATACACATTACACAGCTTTACCAAACCTTAAACGAAACAATTATTCTTATAAAAAACACGTGGCTACCTTAAATGCCGAGCTCAGATCAGAAAACGAAAGGTTTAACACAACAAAGGCGACGGCGAAACAACTTTTATGGTTCCGGTTCCTGATGAAAACTATGATGTGACGTCACTCCGTGGCTCTGCATGATGGGTAATGTATTTTAATGGATCGGTCGGACGAGCAATGGGATGAGCACTAAAATACTACAATAATGTATAAACATTTAATAATTTAAGACATTAATAAAGAGGAATTTAAATGAACGATTTTTACACATTATATAACACAGGATATTTTTTTACATGGGTGGAAAATGTGCAAAAAAAATGTAAAAATACTGTCGCAACACAAAGCATTCTGCCTGCTTTAAAATGTATATTTTTCTCACATTGCGAAAATGAGACTAATAATAAATGAATGACCGATATGTAGACCAGGTCACTATACAACGGAGTTAATACATACAATGAATTCGATATGCAAAAATAAAGGGGGCTTTACATTTTTATATTTTGCATTTATGTATGGGGCATCTACGTTACATAACAGACATATTAACAGACATATTTATTAATCTGGTAAAGCTTGGATTTTTATTAGTTATTAATAAAATTACACAATATATATTTTATTACATTAAAACAGGTTTAGTATTAGGCAGTATACTTTTTATGGTATTTTTAAACAATATATATATATTTATATATTAATTGAAAAATGGCTACAAGTTAACACACACAAATCATCAAAATACGAAATTAATTAGAACAATGAATTTAACAAAATTGCTAACAAGGATACATTGAAAAAAAAAATATAAAAACATTTTGAAAAAACAAATAACAATAATAATAATAATAATAACAAAATGAAATATTAAACCTAAACAAAATAAACCTGCATTTGTTTAAAAGAAATGTTCTGCAGTAAGGAAGGACCGTACAGTACACGTCATTCCCGTACTACATCACCCACAATGCACCGCACGTCGTTCCCCCTCCCTATGTGGCGCTTTCCCTCTTCTCTCGCCCTGAGTTTCTATCTATCGGTGTTGTTGTTGAAGCTATGATGGCGGCAGCGGGATGCGGATCAGCAACCGCGGCTGCCGTTGTGGGGGCGGGCGGCGTTGGTGCAGCGCGTGGACGCTTCCCCGGTCGGCCGTGGTCGTCGCGAAGCCGTTTGCGCTCGGAGAAGCGATGGCAGCTCGGCCGCTCCGGGACAGATCAAGACGAGATCTCCTCCAGCGGAGGCCCGAGGCCCACCTGCCTGGTGTTCGCGCTGAACGAGGACCAGTCCCACTTGCGCCTGCTCGGGATCGAGGCGAGCTACAAGAGCCTGGGGGAGGCTGGATACAGCTCGAGCGGGAGCGAGGAGGTGCGTGCTTCGCGCTGGCGTCGTTTCACGGTGCAGTTCTCAAATGGCCTTGTTTTGCGTGGCCGTGTTGCATAGGAAGCAACGGGAATGCAAGTTTTAGTGCAGCTGCGTTACACAAAATGGACATGCGAGCGTACCGTATTAAAGGGGGAACTTGAGGGTCTTTAAAGTGGCGCACAAGTGGAGCTCGCGCTGTTAAGATCCTTTCATTCCCATTTAAATGCAATGTTTCATTGAATGCAACATTATAACACGGGGGGAGGGGATTAATTACTGTAGCATTGTTGCTTACGGTAGAAACAGGGTCATGGGTGCAATTAAATTTTTAAGTCATACGACTGTAGGTGGTGCGTATACGTCATTATTTAGGTCACTAGTTGTAGGTTTAGTTTTGAATATGGTTATTTGCTTCATTTCCAAGCATGCATGCTGGTTGCTGGATTTGATTCTTGTGTCAGGTTGCTTAAGTGAGAGCATGCAGTGTGAATGGATCACCTGCAGGATCTAACAGTGGTGTTAGTTGGTTATTTAGGAACATCATGGATCATAAGACTACATTAACATGACTACTAGCATGTTACTAGTTTTGAGGTTGCATGCTTTGTTTGAAATGTTTCTAAGTGAGTATGCCGGTTAACTTGTTGTTAGCTGGTCAATGTACTGGTTTTGAGAGTGCATGGTTGCATGCGTTGTTTCTTGTGAACTTCTTGATTGCTGCTAAGTTTACAGTACTGGTTTTGAGGTAGCATGTTTAGTTTTATCGTCACTCTCAGTGCATATTCTTGTGAACCTGTTGTTAGCTGGTCGATGTTGTGGTTTTGAGATTGCATGCTTTTTGTATCTTTATTCCTACTGTCTATGCTGGTGAACTTGTTGTTAGCTGATCACAGTACTGCTTTAAATATTGCTTTCTTTTGTTTTACCCTTTTGATTATCCCGTGGTGGCTGTTCAGTGTACTGGTTTTGAAATTGCATGTTGTGTATGGTTTTTAGGGTGCATGCTTTAATTTGTTCCCTGGATGTATGCTTCTGAACTTATTGTAAGGGTCATCACAATGATGCATAAGATCAAAACTCAGTGTGCTTTCAAAAAGAGGAAACGTAATAAAAAATTGGCAAAGCTAAAATATTAAACTCTGATTACGCTTTATGAAATGAGTGGTTGATCAAAAGGCGTGGGAACAGTTTTTTTATGCATTTATGTTGCTACACTTGTTCTCCCAGGCATCGCATATCAGTGTTGTGAAGATGTGCTATGGTAACTTGTATGTGTTGCTTTCTGTGTGCAGTAGCGTGCAACTGCAATGGACAAAAATTAATGCTTTAAAGATCAAGGTCAAGGCGTTGTGGACTTTAAGACAAGTTCTAACATTTTTCGTCTTATGAAATTAAACTCCCTTCCTCTTTGTCAACACAATACAGTACCATGTTTGGGACTTGTTTTGTGTAGTGTGGGATGTTAGTTTGTCTGAAAATGTAAATATATCCTTGTCATAAATGTTAAGCAATATGTTATATCTCAATTCAAAATATGTTTTATTTGTAATACCCTAATAGTTCACAAGATGCTTACATGGAGTCACTTGCCCTTTATGTTGAAAAGCATTTTAGTAATATTTTTATATTTTAAACTTCTCCTGTATAGTTCAGTGGTAGTGCATTGCATTAGCAGCTCAAAAGGTCATGGTCAGGGTGATATGAACCAGTATAAAATGTATACCTGTAATGCACTGTAGGTCGCTTTGGTTAAAAGCGTCTGCCAAATGTGTAATGTTTTGGAAGGTTGAGCATTTTAGATGTGCAATAACACAACACACTTTTCTCTCTAATTTGTAAACATCCGTTGAAAAACGTTCCATCATCTACATTGTAGAAAAATAAGAAAAAAGAAAGCAACATGTATATTTACTTTTTGTAAAAATGTATAGGCTGTTGCTAAAAAAAAATGCATAAGAGTTTTATGTAATTCTGCAAACTTTTTGTTCATCTAAAAATAAAATTAATAATTAAATGTTAAAGCTTACTTTTTATTTTCAGGGAGCAGAATTTAAAGGCTTTAAAGTTGAAGATGAAGACGTCAGTGTCCCAGTTTGCCCTGTACGAAATCCTTGTAGACGTAAGTGTGACTTTATATCCAAATAAATAAAGTTTCTCCTAAAGTTTTATTTCATTGTGTTTGCTTGATCCCACATTACTTTAATGTTGTTAGGAAATATCTTAAAAACTTAATCGAATGACCAATCATTTACTCCAAAATATGAAACGGTGTTACTGTAGTTTATTTATAAAATGTATATAATCATTTTATCAATTGTGTCAGACTGTTGAATGTGTTTGTGAAAAAGTTAAATCACTGTGAGGCGATTTCTCAAACAGGGCTTATCCTAGTCACATCTTGCACTGACACATCTTAAAAAATATAAGTGCCATTTTTTGTCTCAAGATACACACCAGTAAGGTTTTTTAAGATTTGTTTGTAAAAATTACTTAAATGTCCTTATATAACGAAGTCCTAGTTCAGGATTAATCTAAACCTTGTACTGCAAGTTGAAAGATAATTCAAGTCTAATGCAACTTATTCATTTTTGTGCTGCAGGTAATCGTGCTTCAGCAAAGTCGTCGAAGAGGATACGTCAAAGGAAAGCTCCTGCAATGGCTGCGTTGGAAAACACAGGTTCACAAGATCCTCAAAAGGATTCAGGTTCTGCACAGCAACTACACAGTCAGCAGCCTCTAAAGAACCCTGTAGTAGATGATGGTGGTGGTGGTGGTGCTGAAGGATCACAAAAATCCTCTAAAACCAGAAGGAAAAGGGGGTCAATAAAACAGGAGCCTCAATCAGCTCCGAGGATCACAATCAAGTTGGTAACTAAAAAGACCACGGTCCCCTCATCCCAACGTAAATCTGGTAAAAAACGGAAGGGAATAAAATTCAAATCTGAAATTATAGAGGATCCATGTACCCAAATCTCAAGCTCTCATGTGAAATTAAAAACTAGCATACCAGCCGTCGACTGCAATAATGGTGAGGGAAAAGAGGAGATTTGTGCCAGAAGGCGAGGAAGATCTGCAGACAAGAAATTGGAATCTGCTCCACAATCGAATCCTGAGAATGCGAACAATGAGCAAAAACTGAAGTTGAGGAAGTCGACACGAAAGTCTCAAAACTCACTGCCTGGTGAAAGCACAGAGCCAAAAACAGATGACAAGCCAGAGCAGGAGGGCGCTGAAGTGAATAAGCTTGTGATTAGGAGGCAGCGCAAAAGGTTCTCAAACTTTGCACAGGAGTCTGAAAACCAGAGTTTGGCAGAGTCGTTGTTGGAAGTCTCGACTATTGAAGAATCCAGGTCGCCATCAAAAAAGAAAAAGGAGAAAAGGAAGAAAAAGAAGAAGAAGAAAAGCAAGGACTCCGAAAGGACTCTGGAATCTCAATCAGGAATGACTCCTGCGGATGATTCCCGTGAAAAGTTCTTCTTCAACAGTGATTTTGTCGGAATTCCAAGTTTGAAGTTGACCAGAATACGCAACCCTAAAACCAGATCTCGCAAAAAGCGCTGCAGAGTTGTTTGGACTCTTACGCTGGTCAAAACCAAAAACAAAGATACCCAAGAAAACGCAAGTAAAACACAAGAAAGCCCCATCAAAGAGGCAGGACCTCCTTCTGATCCTGTTGAGGAAGATGTTTCTACAGAAGCAGAATCCACGTCCAAGGCTTCCAACACATTGGAGGCTGACACATCACAAGAGCAGCAAACCTTGGAGATACCTTCCAATGCTGAACTTTCTGAAAATGCAGAGAGCCCAAAACCCACTGAGGAGGTTGAAGAGACCTCAAAGGAGGAAAATGAGGAGGTCCTGGAAAGATCTGAAGCTGATACAGAAGCACATCCTGAAGAGGCCACTCAGACGGACCCTGAAGATCTGACAAGGAAAGATATCGTTCCTCCACTTCAAATAAAGGTTGTCTGCTCCCCAGGAAAAAACAACAGTTTAAAGCAGTCCTTCTTGATTCAGCAAGTCGCAACTTCTCCTGAAATAAAGGAACTCTCTGCAAAAGCTGTAGACCATCAGATACCGGAGAAGTCGGAGAATGTGTTGAAAATTACTCCGGTCCACAGAAGGAGGAATCGGTTACGTCAAAACACTGCCCGGAAGAAGCGTGGAAAACATAAACACTGGACAATATACAGGCGTAAATGTAAAACAGATCTACCGAAAGAGAACCTTGCTTCTGAAATTGAGACTCAGATGGATAAGTCTCCAGTATCGCCATCAACAGTGCCAGCACCTTCAGAATCGAAACCAAATATGCAGTTGGGTGAAGCTGAGCATAAAAGTGAACAAGGGTCCATTTCACCTACTACAGAACCCCATCCACCTGAAGCATCTGAACCACAGGTCATTGAACAAACTGTTGAATCGTCACCAACCAGTCCTGCGCTTGTGACAGAGCCCCAAAAGGAGATAAAAGTGGAGGAGAAACCATCAACTGAGATTGAAGAGGTTCTAGACGTAGAGGCTTCGGAGAGAGTTCAGCCACAGGTTCCTCGTCCCGTAAGGAGGCGAATTAAACACGTCAGACGTAAACGTAGGTCTTTGATTGGACGGAGGTTAAAAAATCCAAGACTAAGGCAGAAAGAGTTAGTTGAGGTAGAAGTTAGTGAAGATTGTCCTCCAATGACGCCCTCAGAAGTAGAGGAGCCAAAACCAATCATTGTGTTTTCAACAAAATGCAAGAGGAAACGAATTTCTAGTCGTCGGTGTATAGGAAGTAAAAGAAAACGAGTCAAGCTCCTGTCGAAGCCATTGGAAAGCACCAGTGAAGATCAGATGTCTAAGCAGGGAGACACGGATTCAGTGAGCGAGAAACCAGATCAAGATCAAGAGGTTCAGACCAGCAAGACCAAGTTCATGAAAAATATCAGACATTTCATAATGCCAGTTGTGAGCGCCCGCTCCTCTCGGGTTATCAAAACGCCAAAGAGGTTCATGGATGATGCTGGTATGTCTGACCTGCCCCGCAAGAACTCCCAAAAGAAGCTGGGTCTGCAACCGAGAACAAAGAGACAAGATTCTAGTGACAGAGGTGAGCCTGAATCCCTTCAGTCTCAGGATGAAGATGAAGATGAGGATGTGAGTGAAACTCAGACCGATCTTGATTTGTCTTCCACCCTGGAATCAAAACCCAAATCACCCGATGACAATGAGGATTTCGGTGTAGAAACACCTTCTGGAAAAAGGCGCTCGCTGCTCCGAGATCCCGGTTTTAAATGGGGAGTGCTGGAACCTGCCGGTGAGGATGTGTATACTTTTGATGAAGACCTTGACAAAGAGCTGGAGACCTTGTTATCTGCCAAAGATTTTACAGTGGATGCATTACTCGGTCCTGTCCAAAAGAAGAAAAGGTCCACGAAATTCAAAGCGCAATCATCGAAATTGAAGTTATACAAAAAGCTGAAACTCAAACAGAGTCTCGCAAAGCGCCAAAAGATCCCAGCAGGTGAAATTAAAAAAGTTGTTTCGCTCCCTGCCAAGGTAAAAAGAACGGCAGAATTGGAAAAAGGTGCCAGTTTAATTCAGTCTCTCAGAGACATGAAGAGGGAAAAAGCCAAACTTAAGATTGAGGATCTCAACACCCCTGGGGTTGTTCGCAAAGTCTCCATCTGTGTCCGAGCTCTTAGTTCCAAGTTGCTAGCGCAACACCAGACAAAAGACATCGAAGAGGATGAGCTGACAGATGAATTCTCCATTCATACAGACATCTCGCTTCCCAACAAATGTAAAGGTAAGTTAAGATCATATTTATACAAATGTTTATTTATGCATTAAGGTATAATGCCATTTTGTCCCTCCCATTTACCTATTTGCTGTACACAGTTAAATTATTAAAATTAGTTGCTGTTTCGTTTTGACATTAAAGGTTAAAAGATAAAGAAATAGTTGACACAAATGTGAATATATTTTTTCATAATTTATTTACCTTCATGCCATCGCAGATCAGGGCTTGACATTTAACTTTTTTACTCACCTGCCACAGTCTCATCCGCCACAGCTGAAATCTACCCGCATTTGGTGGGTTGTCAGGTGTTAATGTCGACCCCCAGATGTATATGACTTCCTTTCTGAAAGTTGTAATGAATCATTTTATATTAATAATAGGGTAAACATGTGTATCGGCCTAAAATCAGTATCAGCAGATAAAATATAAATTTTCCCACTATTGTTTGAAAACAGCCGATAATAAGGGCAGATTATATCCCGGCAATTAAAATGGACAGAAATGCATCACTTATGTACTGTGTATACATTACCCTTTTTGGAAAAACGTCAATTTAGCAAAAACTCCCAAATCTCGCAAAAAAAAAAAAGGTGGTTTTCACCAAACTGCAATGGAAACAGTTTATTCACATTTGTTAAAAGAAAACACCACAGTTTTTCAATATTTTACTATGTTCTTACCTCAGCTTAGATGAATTAATACATACCTATCTTTTTTCAATGCATGCACTTTTTAATCTTTGTACAGCTTTGTCATTTTCGTGAATGTGTTGGCATTTAGCCTGGCCCCATTCATTAATCTGGCTCCAAACAAAAGTTTTATTTTGTGCCACCATACTTACTCACGTAACTACTCATGTAACAGTCTTTGAATAAGGAAAACATGGAAGTGTTTGGTGGCTTCTAAATTCATCCCTGTTTGGAACCTAAGGAATGAATGGGGCTAGGCTAAATGCTAACACATTCACGAGAGGGGTGCATTAATTTATCTAAGTTGAGGTAACAACATAGTAAATATTGAAAAACGGTGGTGTTTTCCTTTAAAGTCACCTGATGCAAATCACAAAATCTTTAGTTTAAACCTCCCAGAAATACCTTAATATGTGTCTGCTCCCAAGTATAAGAGGCTTTCCTTGCCAGTAGTGTTTGGGTAATGCATCTTTTTTAATGTAAATAATGTACTTTTCCTCCAAGAAACTTTTTTTACTTTTCTTGGAAGTAATGTTTGGAAAATACTCTTACGTTTCCCTCGGTTAAAAATAATGTCTAGTGCGGTGGATGTGTTATTATTAAACCTACCAAAATCAGTAGGGATGCACCGATACTGGTATCGGGTATCGGCCTCGATACCACATTTTCTAAAGTACTCGTACTCGTTAAAAGTCCCCCGATACCAGGGATCGATACCACGGTCTGAGAAATGTCTATGTTTGAGCGGCGTGTAAGAGGTTAATGCCTCTTGTGTTGTCCAAAGAGGCAGAGTTTACAACAAACTGGAAAACTAGTCCCTTGTTTTTTTTGTTAAATTATATGACTAAAGCTGTTACCTGTAAATTTAAATCATGTTTTTTATTAAGTACTCGGTATCGGTATCGGCAAGTACTGAAATGCAAGTACTCGTACTCGTATTCCAAAAAAGTGGTATCGATGCATCCCTAAAAATCAGTCGACGTGATGCTTAGAATGACTTCTCACGAGAGGATAAACTACACTTCAGTTGCATACTATCGGTTAATGGAAATGCCGTCATTTCGCAATAGTTTTTTATCGAGATTTCGTTGCTAACGCTCATGTTTTGTGCAAATTTGTAATGGAAATGCTGCTTGTAACAAAAATTGCAGTTTCTATGCTCTGCACTTTTATGATTTCACGACATAATTTAAAACAAGGAGAAAAAGCAAACCTATCGGTATCCAAGTAATTAGATTTCAGTATCGGCGCATCATTAATTAAATTACATTCATGTTGTTTTCTTATGTGGGACTCCACATAGTGAAACTGCAGAAAGCTAATATATCCATCATTGAAGTCATCCAAATGACCTCTGGGTTCATATTTGTCTCCTGAAGCAAAATTATATGTTAATGAGAGAAAATCATTAATATTTTGAGCTTATTTAGCAATCGATACATTGCATATCAACATGGCAGATCAGTGCAGTAAGATAACTATACGTATAACTTTACGTCAAATCTCATTGGTTCTTGCATGTCTCATGATGAAACATGAATATGACAGTTATGTACAAGACATGGGAGAACCAATGAGTTTCAGTGTTATCGACCTGTCCCATATTTGTACTCATCGTGGTGATCTGTATGGCATGAGGATGAGTAAAGTAGGAACTCATTTTAATTTTCAGGAGTACTGTTCCTTTAACTGTTTTGGTGCAAAATTAGATATCAATCTAATGCTTTCACCCTTTTTTCTGATCTTAGACTTTGATAAACTGCATCTTGCAGAATCTAAAAGTCTGACTTCTGAGGAAGCTGCTGAAAACGCGGTTGACGTTGAAGAGAAAGTCGCCTCTCATCGTCCTCGCCTTACAGGAGCTAACAAACGCATGTTCAACCTCCTTAAGAAAGCCAAGGTCCAACTCATCAAAATAGACCAGCAGAAACAGCTGAAATCATCTGGGGTAAGTGCATTACACTATAAATGTGTTGTTATTATGTCCATTTCTTTTCAAACAAATGCATTTTCAATAGCTTTCAATAGGCGTGTGCTGTATGTGCCAGGAACCCAAAACCATATTTAGTAAAACCCAATACTTGCCCACGCAGCAGCTTTAGCCAGTTTGTTCGCAGACTGTGATTTTAAGTCGGATTTAATTGAAGTGCTAATAATAAGTTTGTTTTTTCGTGCCTTGTTTTGGCTAGCTCTTGCCAGAAGGTAGGATCACAGCAACAAAGAGGCAGAGACGAAAACCGAAGGAACGGCGTGAAAATGCCTGTCCCGACAAGACTGATGCCCCTTTAGAGCAGGTGAGTTTATATCCTTTTCTGTTTACTTAATGAATGTCTTATCGGTTCCTTGGAAGTGAATGCACTTTCAAAGTTAGTCTTAATTTACTGACATCAGTCGTCACAGTCATTTTTGTGAGTTGTTCATTGAGTGCATGTAATGTTTTCCCAAAGGAGCCTGCCAGAGGAGGACCGCGCATTAAACACGTATGCAGGGCTGCAGCTGTGGTTTTGGGGCAACCTCGTGCCATAGTCCCGGATGACATCCCGCGACTGAGCGCGCTACCCCTGCACGAGAGATCAGACATATCCCCTACACCTGCAGAGAAAGGTACCATCAGCCGCAATTAACAGCAACTACATAAAAACGTTTGAAAGATTTTGATTGGTACAGATACAGAAGTAACTTTACCAAGACTCCATCTCAGTGCAGGGCTCCAGACTAACTTTTTTCACTAGGAGCACAGTGGCCCCCAACTGAAAATTTTAGGGGCACAACCAGAAAATTTAGGGGCACACACCGTAAATCAACATGCTAACCAAATATTCACATTTCTACTAATTTCCACTGTATTACTAATAAATACTTGATGATAGATGCAGAAATTAAAATGTGCTGTTTCAAATTCAGTGTCACATTTTATTGTGCACTTTTGGAAAAAAAGGTCAAATTTACTGGTTGCACATGTGCGACTGGATGTAAAATTCAGTGGCACACTCTCAAATTTAAGGGGCAAAATGCCACCATTTGGGGGCAATCTGGAGCCCTGCAGTGTGAATACTTGTTTATCTTTTGAAGGGAAAAGATACATTTATGAAGTAATTTATAGTAAACATAATGCCCAAAGGGTTCGAATGATCAATTCTTCACTAGTTTACAAATATGTTTAGCAGTGTAAGTGGTACCTTTTATTTAAACTGCAATGATGGGATGGCTGTTAATGAATGAATGAATGGATCATATTTATACACAACACACGTTATAAATTCAGGTTTTTGGACGGTCTCCGGGGACATTTTATTTTTAAGACTAGTCAGTTACCAAATTTTTGTTTAAGCAGCTGCTAAATAAGTCACAGTGCACATCCCTAATTGCGAGTATTACAAGAAATGACAGCTGCTCTTATTATGGAAATCTCATGGTCATGTTTTCACACGTACTCAGGGGATTATAAATAACATTTGCCAGTTTGAAGTCTTCATTGAAGCATTATCGCATATCGTGCATCACATTGTTCATCAAGTTATTATAATATTATGCAGCCCTAGTTGCAACATGCTATTGACGAACTCTACTAAACTTAAATGAGTCAAGTCTTCTGTACGCTTCACATTAAGAACGCAATTTTCTGCCTTAAAGGTTTCGTTCAATGTAGAATGAATGTTTCAGATCAGTCACATCTCACATAGGTTTTGAAACAGCTACTGTGTTGATGCTATCTAGAT
The DNA here is from genome assembly GCF_030506205.2 of Paramisgurnus dabryanus. Taxonomy (NCBI): domain Eukaryota; kingdom Metazoa; phylum Chordata; class Actinopteri; order Cypriniformes; family Cobitidae; genus Paramisgurnus; species Paramisgurnus dabryanus. Next base: position 15,125,885 of record NC_133344.1, read on the forward strand.
CTATTTTAATCATGCATTGAGGATTTGTTGTGCTGTTTTCTGTCACTGTGGTAGGTGTTGAGTCTCACTCTGATCCAGAAAGCCCTGCATTACAAGAACACAGAACGCCGAAGTTTCGCAAAAGTAGAGCTCATCTGCTCGCGAGCCGAAACCGAAGGTGTGGTGAGTGTAAGGGTTGCCACCATGAGGAGGACTGTGGCAGGTGCGTAAACTGCCTGGATAAACCCAAATTTGGCGGCCCCAACACGAAGCGGCAGTGTTGCGTGTAAGTGTTTTATTATTATTCTACGCAGAATATTATTCGTTATTCAAGTCAGAATGAGTGCAAATTTATTTCTTAATTTAAGTATTTAAAAGGTTAATCTTATTTTAAAGATATAAGCGATGCGATGCGGTTGAGGCGCGAAAAGCCCGGAGACAGAGTGGGAAGGCCCCAAAAGGTAAGAAAGCATTAAGGGTGATGATAAGAACGCATATGAAATGTAAAAAAAAGTGTGATTATTATGAGCATCTTCGTTCGCAGGGAACATGAAGAAGCGGCGTCCATCCATCAGTGCGGGTCTCTCGAGTAATGAGGATGGCGAGGGCGCAGATGGAATCGGGCGGACGTTTCCTACCGCATTGGGCGACAGCCCATCTGTACGCAAACAGCCACGTCGACACGTCAAACCGCGTTCCTACTTCGACCTGCTGGATTACGACTCCGACTTCGATTGGATTGGTGCCTCGAACTCCACCTCCCCCGGCCGCAGGAAAACTCCTGGATTTCGCAACGCAGGTCAGACCTCACTATAAGACCTTTTATAAAACGGCAAGTCTGGTTCTTCATTCTGATTGGTTGAAACGCGTTCTAAGTCGTGATAAAATACCCCGGTAAACCCACAGTTCAGACCGCATTACAGAAGTAATTCACTGTGCCACTGTTGCTGCGTACTGATTTATGAAAATAAACACCACACTCTTAAAATATATTTGCTTCCAAACATATTTGATTATGACTTCAACAGCTGCACGATATAAATGTTAATGTATGAATTAGATGAATGTTGGTTTATAAAATAAACACCACAGCTTTAAATCATATTTTCATTGTGTCTTTTCTGCGTCTGTGTTGGTTGGGAACTGCGCTCTGTTTCAGTTACACTTGATTCTGAGGAACTACTTTGTTTGGCGGAAGAGTAATATTTGTACTAATATAATTACAGCTTATTTGTGTTTTATTTTATAAAATCCCGCGAAGGTTATGCATATGAAGTAACCGTTTTATAAAAGCAATAACCCCCGCGAAGCAGTGGGATTATAGTGCATTTTATAACAGCTAAGGGGGTTTTAGGCACTCTGCTTCGTGCCTAACAACGCCCCTTAGCTGTTATAAAATGCACTGGTAACCCACTGCTTCTTGGGGCTTATCGTTTTAATTTACATTATTTGATAATGCATTATTAAAGGGTTTTTAACTTTTTCCATGTTTAAGTGCTATAATTGGGTCTTCAGTGCTTCTATCAACCTAGAAAATGTCACCCCAGTAACTTAGTTTTGGTAAACCATTCACTGCAAGCATGTGAAAAAATAGCTCATTGAAATTGGGTTCCCCTTGTGATGTCAAAAGGGGATAATACCGCCCCTTAATCTGCACTATCCAACCACAGCACTGTCATTTAGTGCAGAGATCAGCTCATTTGCATGTTAAAGGACACACCCAAAACGGCACATTTTTGCTCACACCTACAAAGTGACAATTTTAAAATGCTATAATAAATTATCTTTATGATGCAAAACTTCACATATGTATGTACTCTGGGGAAACCAAAGATTTAGTTGACATCTTTATAAAAGTCTTGTGAAATGTGCCCTTTAATAAAAACAGCAATAAGATTTTAATGGGGATCATAACTTTGTTTACATGTTTTTACTTGAATCTTTTCAATTTATTTAATGCACCACAGATTTTGTGTCGTTTGATGACTTCATCGGGGACGCTTTTGATGAAGGAGTGCGACATCGCAGGCCTGGTTTCCCTAAGGTTCCACCCATCAGAAGGAAAACAGAGAAGGTATTTAGATTGTACAAGCCTCGGGTGATATCAAAACTGTACTTATTTAGCCAACATCTCATTAAAAACTTGCTTTGTGCCTGCATTTTGTAGAGTCCTCAGGAACAGACTCCACCCAGCGTTCTTGCTGCTCTAGCCAACGGTTTTGCCGAAAGAGAGACGGAGCCCGAGGAACCCACGCACAAGATCTGTGTGGATTTTAAGGTGAATATCATATTCCCTAATCTCATATTTCAAAAATGAAAAGTCTGTCATCATTTTCTCATGTTGTTTCAAACCTTAATAAATTTCTCTGTCTGATGATGTTTTGGGGAATGTTTGTAACCAAACTTCTTTTGGGGGGCATTTTGTTGGTTAAGTCTTTCTCCGTTGTCTTTAAAGGGATAGTTCACTTTAAAATGAAAATTCTGTCATCATTTACTCATCCTCATGTTGTTCTAAACCTGTATGAATTTCTTTTTTCTGATGAATACAAAAGAAGATATTGTGATAAATGATGGTAAACACACAGCAGATAGTGACCATTGACTTCCATAGTAGGTATAAAAAATATGATGGAATTTAATGGGGACCATCAATTGTGTGCTTACCATAATTAATCAATATCAATATATTTTCTTCATCATTTATCAAAATACTTCCAATATTTTTTTCCTACTATCGAAGTGAATGGTCACATCTGCTGTGTTTTACCACAATTTCTCAAAATATCTTCTTTTGTGTTCATCAGAAAAAAGAAATTCATACAGGTTTAGAACAACATGAGGATGCGTAAACGATGACAGAATTTTTATTTTAAAGGAACAGTATGTAGGATTGTGGCCAAAACTGGTATTGCAATCACAAAACGTGTGGCTAAAACTGGTACTGCAATCACACAGCTGGTGGCCAATATACCAAACGACAACATAAACATCAGTTGAGGGCTGCAACTCCACTTTTTAAATGACAATATCCTGGCCAGACCGCTGTTGTGAGTGATATAAGTATTTGAAATGAAAATTATTTCTTAATGTCTAGTGACATTTTAGGGCCATTTAATGATTAATTGATATAAATTTCTTACATACTGTTCCTTTAAAGTGAACTATCCCTTTAAAGACAACGGAGAAAGACTTAACCAACAAAATACCCCCCAAAATAAGTTATATATATATATATCAATTTATTTAATTTGGATACTTTTTTCTTATATTAGATCAATTTATATAATTTATGTTAGGATGTTTCAATCAGGATTTTTGCAGCCGATAGCGATTACCGATTTGATGTCTTCGTGATCGGTCAATACCAATGCCGATTTTACCGATCATACCGATTTTTCGAGCTGATATGCAAGCTCTTTGATGACTGTAACTGACTAACATTTTTTCTAGATAAAGTAATACCACAGATGTTGCCTTTGTTATATTACTTGCAGTAATTAGGTATAGTATTGTTTTAATAAAGAATCAAATAAATTAGCACAACAAATATTTCTTCTGCAATGAGAACTTTAATTGTCTTAATTGGAATATGTCTGTTAAAAGTAATGAAAATTCAACACTTCACAGTCTTTACCGTAAGAATTAAATAGACACGCATTTGTGCGCGCGTGTCGGTTAGAAAAGTACACCGAAAGATCGGTTCACAAGTTCGACAAATTTAGCGATTACGATCAAGTCATTTAATGCTGTTATTGGCCAATACCGATCTGTGGCAGATCGATCGGAGCATCCGTAATTTATATTTGTGTTGGTCAGTAATGAACAATAGGTAAAATTGAACTGCTAGCAAAATGTGAAAATTTGGTGGGGCCGAATGTTTTTTAAGATGGTTACACTTATTGTTTTTAATAGCCAAAACCCAGTTTAGCCTGTTAAATACCAAATAAACATCTTGTTTATGTAAATTGTATACTTTCTTGTTTGTTGCCTGATAAAAAAATAATGAAAAAGTCAAGATCGTGCATCCCGATTATCTGACGTTACAGGAACTTTAAGAGAGCCTGCAGGTTCCTGCTTTTAATAAATAGTTGACACCTTAGCTTATCATTTATTCATTTTTTATTAATACCGCATACAAATTTCTTGTATTTTCTAGATGTATTCTTATAAAAAGACTGAAAACTAAATATATGTGGATTATACCTTAACAAAAGCAACACATCTAGTAGTGGCGTGGTGCCCTTTAGCACAAAATTGTATGTTTACATGGAAATTTTGAAAATGCACTTGGCTAGATGTGCTTTAATTTCACTTCAGAAAAGATCTAAGAACCCCACATTCATCCAGATTTCTGCATTTGAAGTTCTTTGCCACATGATGGCAGCATCTGACTCTGAATGAAAGTTTATCACGGTTGAGGCTTCAAACAAGCAAAACAAAGTACTTAAAGGAAACATCTGGTTACCCTCAAGTGACCTAAACATCTGCTGCACCCTGTTTTGGCAGATGGGTTGTATTTAATCAAATCACTTATTTTCAAAAGCAACAGTCTGCAACATTTTACCTTTTAAAGGGATGATTTACCCAAAAAAATAAAATTTCTGTCCTCATTTACTCATCCTCAAGTTGCTGTATGAGTTTTTATTCTGATGCAAACAAAAAAAAGATATTTTAATAAATGATAGTAAGAAAAACCCAGTTGACTGCACCCATCGCGTGGGCTGCATTGGTACCAGTACAAAACCGGTTTGTCACTGTGACTTTCCTCTCTACTGAAAAGCACAAAGGGTCCAAGCCAAAGATCATATTGATGAACTGCTCCGCGCCCACTCCCTACAGCAACGTCCAACAAATACTTGAATGATTAAAGTCTATAACAAGACACCAAAAAAGAGCATAATGTGTACACTTTAAAATATGAACCACATTAATTAGTTGTTTTTCCAGATATGCATCGCACCGTGATGTTCTTTCGCACAACATATGTTTTTACTAAAATTGATCTAGATAAGGAACTCATTAGGGGTCAAGCCCCGAAGGGGCGAAGACCCCTATTGTATCCGTTAGTTTTCTTATAATTATTATTAGGGGTCAAGCCCCGAAGGGGCGTAGAACCCTATTGTTATTGTTAGTTTTCTTATTATTATTATTATTATTTTTCTTCCTCGTTCTTCCGCCGAAAGTCAATGGCAGCCCATAGAACCGTACGTAGGAAAGTTATGAAATTTGGCACACTGATAAAGGACAGTCAAATGTGTCCCCACAGCAAATTTGGAGTCTCTATCTCTAACCCTCTAGCGCCACCAACAGTCCAAAGTTGCACTTATGTTTTTGTTTATAACTTCTGATCCGTAGGTCCTAGAAACAAAATTCTTATTTCATCTGATTCCTTGGCTCAAGACGATTCGAATAGAGCCTATGACGTCATTTTCCGTCATGAAAATTTTTCCGCCATTTTGAATTATTCGTAAAACCTACTTTTGCGAACTCGTCCTAGAGCTTTTACCCGATTGCCACGAAAATTGGTATGTAGGATCTAGAGACCCTCACGGCAAAAAGTTATCAAAAGAATTTCGATAAACCAATCCGTTGTCGTATAGCGCGTCCACAAATTTTACGTAGAGCGCAAAAAAACTGATTTTAGGCTGTATCTTCGTCAAACTTAGGCCTATTGACACGACACTTGGTACTTGTGATGCCAGTCAGGAACTGAGTGTGCATGCACAGTTTCGTCGCAGCGCCACCTAGTGGCCAGACAGATGTTTTTTACACCTATAACTTTTGCTGTGATCAACGTATTTTGACGGGACTTGATTTTTAGGAGTCCTGAATAGTCGCCGAGTCCAACGATACCAAACATGCCAGATTTCGCCTTACGGTTAGCCCTGCGCAGCAAAACAGCACTTAAAAAACATGCGCGAATATCTCGGCGAGCGTTATTCCGATCGACTCGAAAGCACCATAGGAAGAACATTGCGTTACCTTCTGAACAAAAAGTTCTATTGGCGTTATATTAAAATTTTTATCAGAAATGGCCGAAAAATGCAAAAAACGAAAAATTACCTTTAAATTTTGCATTTTTTACACATAAATGGTTATAACTTTGCAACGAAAAGAGATTTTTTCACCAGATTTGATACGCTGATGTACGACCACAGTCTGAGGCTACACAAAAAAAAATTTATGCCTGAACCACTAGGTGGCCCTATAATTGAACAAAATCTTTCATATCAAGCAAGCCCTATGGTCATACAACTATTTCTTCACTAAACTAAAGTGTATAGTCATAAAACTAGCTAGATGTAACACAGTTATGAACTGAGGTTGCATGCACAACTTTGTCATTGCGCCACCTAGTGGTTTTGAGATAGAAATATGGTATTTTTGCCTAAAACTACTCCAACAGTACATCTAAAATCTTGGGTCATCATGTATTATTCCTTTCATGGCTTGGAGATCATTGGTGCATGCCAATTAACTCCTTAGCAACCAATTAGGGTACCTTATCAATCCTTTTAACAAGCGCTATATCTCTGCATCAGAACATCGTAGAGACATGGGGGTGGTCTCTTTTGACTCATTAAACACCACTGTAACATTTTGTGAGCTGAGAATTGCCACTGCAAGCACCACTCACATTTTCTTCAGTGTTTTAGTTGTCAATGCTCCTCGAGAAGAGAGGGAGAGATGACACTGAATGAAAACACAGCTTTTTTGCTGATAACTGTTATATTATTTAGTCTGAAATCAAGAAATTTTCCCAGGTTCTTTAAACTGCTCATCCGGATTCAACTTTCTTATGTGCCCTTTTTGGCTTGACCCCGGCATTGCTGCTTGCAGCTATATTGGCAATTGTTTCTGTTAGTAAATTTTTCTTCTTCCGCCATTGCGGTCTATGGTAGCCCATAGAACCGTACATAGGAAAGTTATGAAATTTGGCACACTGATAGAGGACAGTCCAAATAATATCCACAGCAAATTTGGAGTCTCTATCTCAAGCCCACTAGCGCCACCAACAGTCCAAAGTTGCACATACGTTTTGTCTTATAACTTCTGAACCGTAAGTCCCAGAAATGAAATTCTTGTTTCCTCTGATTCCTTGGCTCAAGACGATTCGATAGGACCCTATGACGTCATTTTCCGTCATGAAAATTTTTCCGCCATTTTGAATTATTCGTTAAACCTACTTTTGCGAACTCGTCCTAGAGTTTTTGCCCGTTTGCCTCAAAAATCGGTATGCAGCATCTAGAGACTCTCATGGCAAAAAGTTATTAAAAGAATTTCGATAAACCAATCCGTTGTCGTATAGCGCGTCAACGAATTTTAGGTAGAGCGCACAATAACAGATTTTAGGCTGTATCTTCGCCAAACTTAGGCCTATTGACACGACACTTGGTACTTGAGATGCCAGTCAGGAACTGAGGGTGCATGCACAGTTTCGTTGCAGCGCCACCTAGTGGCCAGACGAATGTTCTATACGCCTATAACTTTGGCTGCGATAAAAGTATTTTCACGGGACTTGATTTTTTGGAGTCCTGAGTAGTCGTCGAGTCCAACGATACCAAACATGCCAGGTTTCGTCATACGGTTAGCCCTGTGCAGCAAAATAGCACTTAAAAAACATGTGCGAATATCTCTGCGAGCGTTATTCCGATCGACTCGAAAACACCATAGGAAGAACATTGCATTACCTTCTGAACAAAAAGTTCTATTGGCGTTATATTAAAATTTTCATCAGAAATGACCGAAAAATGCAAAAAACGAAAAATTACCTTGAAATTTTGAGTTTTTACACATAAATGGTTATAACTTCGTAACGCAAAGAGATTTTTTCACCATATTTGATACGCTGATGTACAACCACAGTCTGAGGCTACACAAAAAAAATTGTATGCTTGCACCACTAGTTGGCCTTATAATTGAACAAAACCTTTGAAATCAAGCCACCCTATGGTCATACAACTGTTTCTTCACTAAACTAAAGTGTATAGTCATAAAACTAGCTAGATGTAACACATTTATGACCTAAGGTTGCATGCACAACTTTGTCATTGCGCCACCTATTGGTTTTGAGATAGAAATATGGTATTTTTGCCTAAAAGTACTCCAACAGTACATCTAAAACCTTGGGTCATCATGTATTATTCCTTTCATGGCTTGGAGATCATTGGTGCATGCCAATTAACTCCTTAGCAACCAATTAGGATACCTTATCAACCCTTTTAACAAGAGCTATAATTCTGCATCAGAACATCGTAGAGACATTGGGGTGGTCTCTTTTGATTCATTAACACCAATGTAACATTTTGTGAGCTGAGAATTGCCACTGAAAGCACCACACACGTTTTTTTCAGTGTTCTGGTTGTCAATGCTCCTCGAGAAGAGAGGGAGAGATTACACTGAATGAAAACAGCTTTTTTGCTGATAACTGTTATATTATTTAGTCTGAAATCAAGAGATTTTCCTAGGTTCTTTAAAGTGCTCATCCGAATTCAACTTTACTTTCTTCTGTGCCCTTTTTGGCTTGACCCCGGCATTGCTGCTTGCAGCTATATTTATTATTATTAGGGGTCAAGCCCCGAAGGGGCGTAGAACCCTATTGTTATTGTTAGTTTTCTTATTATTATTATTATTCTTCCTCTTCCGCCATTGAAGTCAATGGCAGCCCATAGAACCGTACATAGGAAAGTTATGAAATTTGGCACACATGTACAGGACAGTCTTAGAAGTTACTATAGCAAATTTGGTGTGTCTAACTCAAACTCTCTAGCGCCACCAACAGTCCAAAAGTCCACTTATGTTCATGCTCATAACTTCTGACCCGTGAGTCCTAGAAACTAAATTCTTGTTTCCTCTGAATCCTTGGCTCATGTTGATTCAATTGCACACATTGATGTCATTTGTGTCATGCACATCTTTCCGCCATTTTGAATTTTCCGTAAAACCTACTTTTTCGAACTCCTCCTAGAGCGTTTGTCCGATTTGCATGTCCTTTGATATATAGCATCTAGAGACACCTCTGACAAAAAGTTATCAAAAGCTTTTTTATAGACCAATGCGTTCTCGTATAAATTAACAACATATATGGCGGCGAGCACGCCAAAACAGACGTGTGGCTGTATCTTCGCAACACTTTGGTGTATCGACACGAAACTTGGTATATGTCATTACAGTCATGAACTGAGGGTGCCTGCAACGTTTCGTCACAGCGCCACCTAGTGGTCACGAGATTCGAAAAATGCCTATTTTCGCTTATAACTACTTCAAACTTGAGTCTAAAATCATGAAGTTGGTCTTGTTAGATTCCTTGAGGCATGCCGAGTCAAACGATACCAAACGGTTTTCAGTCGGCCATTTTGGGTGTCGGCCATTTTGAATTTTCTCATTAAGTTCAGTATTTCACAAACAGAATGGCGTATCGCTACGAAATTTGGCATGGTTCATCAGTGACATGTTCTGAGCGCACCTATAAATCTTTAGGACGGCGCCACCTAGTGGTCAGGATATGTAAATAAATTGTTTAAAATCTTTATATCATTTGATTAAATTGCCACTATGACATAAGACTTCACTCTATTGATTCCTTGGCTCATGCTGAGTCCGACTGTACCAAATATGTCTGAGTCAAACCTACTTCCTGTCGGCCATTTTGAATTATATTGAACACCTACTTTTTCGAACTCCTCCTAGAGCGCTCGTGTGATTGGCTTGATTTTTGGTATGCATCATCTAGAGACACTCTAGACAAAAAGTTATCAAAAGCTTTTCGGTAGACCTATTTGTTGTCGTATAACGCATCAAAGAATGCGAGGGCGAGCACACCAAAATGTGTTTGAGCCTGTATCTTCGCAAAACTTTTGTGTATTAATATGAGACTTGGTATATGTCATAACAGTGATGACCTGAGGGTGCATGCACCATTTCGTCACACTGCCCCCTACTGGTCAAGAGATATAAAAAATGTCTATTTTTGCTTATAACTACTGCAAACTTGAATGTAAAATTATGAGAGTGGTCTTGTTAGATTTCGTGAGGCATGCCGAGTCAAACGATACCAAATGGTTTTTGGTCGGCCATTTTGTGTGTCGGCCATTTTGAATTTTTCTTTAAGTTCAAGTATTTCAGAAACGCAATTACGTATTGTTATGAAACTTGGTATGGTTCATCAGCAACATGTTCTGGGAGGACTTGTAAACTTTCCGGTGCCCCCTAGTGGTCAAGAGATTTGAAGCTATATCTCTGCATCTCTTTATTGTATTTACACCAAATTTGGTGGGTGTCATCACAATCAAGACCTGAGTCACAATTTATTTTTTGGTCAGTGCCCCCTAGTGGTCAAGTTATTTAAGGCTATATCTCTGCATCTCTTTATTGTATTTAGACCAAATTTGGTGGATGTCATCACAATCAAGACCTGAGTCACAATTTATTTTTTGGTCAGTGCCCCCTAGTGGTCAAGTCATTTAAGGCTATATCTCTGCATCTCTTTATTGTATTTACACCAAATTTGGTAGGTGTCATCACAATCAAGACCTGAGTCACAATTTATTATTTGGTCAGTGCCCCCTAGTGGTCAAGTCATTTAAGGCTATATCTCCGTATCGCTTTATTGTATTTACACCAAATTTGGTGGGTGTCATCACAATCAAGACCTGAGTCACAATTTATTTTTTGGTCAGTGCCCCCTAGTGGTCAAGTTATTTAAGGCTATATCTCTGCATCTCTTTATTGTATTTACACCAAATTTGGTGGATGTCATCACAATCAAGACCTGAGTCACAATTTATTTTTTGGTCAGTGCCCCCTAGTGGTCAAGTCATTTAAGGCTATATCTCTGCATCTCTTTATTGTATTTACACCAAATTTGGTAGGTGTCATCACAATCAAGACCTGAGTCACAATTTATTATTTGGTCAGTGCCCCCTAGTGGTCAAGTCATTTAAGGCTATATCTCCGTATCGCTTTATTGTATTTACACTAAATTTGGTATGTGTCATCACAGTCATGACCTGAGGCACCATCTATTGTTTCGGCAAAGCGCCACCTAGTGGTCTCAACATACAAAAAATGCTATTTTTCATAAAACTAATGCAAACTTAGATCTTAAATCATGACAGTTATCACGTATGAATCATTTATTGCCATGTTTGGCTTGACCCCGGTATCGCTGCTTGCAGCTATATTTAGGGGTCAAGCCCCGAAGGGGCGTAGAACCCTATTGTTATTGTTAGTTTTCTTATTAGGGGTCAAGCCACGAAGTGGCGTAGACACCTATTGTTATTGTTAGTTTTCTTATTATTATTATTATTCTTCCTCTTCCGCCATTGAAGTCAATGGCAGCCCATAGAACCGTACGTAGGAAAGTTGTGAATTTTGGCACACATGTAGAGGACAGTCTAAGAAGTTACTATAGCAACATTGGTGTGTCTGACTCAAACCCTCTAGCGCCACCAACAGTCCAAAAGTCCACTTATGTTCATGCTCATAACTTCTGACCCGTGAGTCCTAGAAACTAAATTCTTGGTTCCTCTGAATCCTTTGCTCATGATGATTCAATTGCACACATTGATGTCATTTGTGTCATGCAAATCTTTCCGCCATTTTGAATTTTCCGTAAAACCTACTTTTTCGAACTCCTCCTAGAGCGTTCGTCCAATTTGCATGTCCTTTGGTATGTAGCATCTAGAGACACCCAAGACAAAAAGTTATCAAAAGCTTTTTGATAGACCAATGCGTTCTCGTATAAATTGACAACATATATGACGGCGAGCACGCCAAAACGGACGTGAGGCCGTATCTTCGCAAAACTTTATTGTATCGACACGAAACTTGGTATATGTCATTACAGTCATGACCTGAAGATGCCTGCAACGTTTCGTCGCAGCGCCACCTAGTGGTCACGAGATTCGAAAAATGCCTATTTTTGCTTATAACTACTTTAAACTTGAGTCTAAAATCATGAAGGTGGTCTTGTTAGATTCCTTGAGGCATGCCGAGTCAAACGATACCAAACGGTTTTCGGTCGGCCATTTTGGGTATCGGCCATTTTGAATTTTCTCATTAAGTTCAGTATTTCACAAACAGATTGGCGTATCGCTACGAAATTTGGCATGGTTCATCAGTGACATGTTCTGAGCGCACCTATAAATCTTTAGGACGGTGCCACCTAGTGGTCAGGATATGTAAAAAAATTTTTTTTAAATCTTTATGTCATTTGATTAAATTGCCACTATGACATAAGACTTCACTCTATCTATTCCTTGGCTCATGCTGAGTCCGACTGTACCAAATATGTCTGAGTCAAACCTACTTCCTGTCGGCCATTTTGAATTATATTGAACACCTACTTTTTCGAACTCCTCCTAGAGCGCTTGTGTGATTGGCTTGATTTTTGGTATGCATCATCTAGAGACACTCTAGACAAAAAGTTATCAAAAGATTTTCGTTAGACCTATCCGTTCTCGTATAACGCATCAAAGAATGCGAGGGCGAGCACGCCAAAATGTGTTTGAGCCTGTATCTTTGCAAAACTTTTGCGTATTAATATGAGACTTGGTATATGTCATAACAGTGATGACCTGAGGGTGCATGCACCATTTCGTCACACTGCCCCCTACTGGTCACGAGATATAAAAAATGTCTATTTTTGCTTATAACTACTGCAAATTTGAATGTAAAATTATGAGACTGGTCTTGTTAGATTTCGTGAGGCATGGCGAGTCAAACAATACCAAATGGTTTTTGGTCGGCCATTTTGTGTGTCGGCCATTTTGAATTTTTCTTTACGTTCAAGTATTTCAGAAACGCAATTGCGTATTGTTATGAAACTTGGTATGGTTCATCAGCAACATGTTCTAGGAGGACTTGTAAACTTTCCGGTGCCCCCTAGTGGTCAAGAGATTTGAAGCTATATCTCTGTATCTCTTTATCGTATTTAAACCAAATTTGGTGGGTGTCATCACAATCAAGACCTGAGTCACAATTTATTTTTTTGGTCAGTGCCCCCTAGTGGTCAAGTCATTTAAGGCTATAACTCTGCATCTCTTTATTGTATTTACACCAAATTTGGTGGGTGTCATCACAATCAAGACCTGAGTCACAATTTATTTTTTGGTCAGTGCCCCCTAGTGGTCAAGTCATTTAAGGCTATATCTCCGTATCGCTTTATTGTATTTACACGAAATTTCGTATGTGTCATCACAGTCATGACCTGAGGCACCATCTATTCTTTCGGCACAGTGCCACCTAGTGGTCTCAAGATACGAAACAATTGCTTTTTTTCATTAAACTAATGCAAACTTAGATGTTAAATCATGACAGTCATCATGTATGAATCATTTTTTGCCATGTTTGGCTTGACCCCGGTATCGCTGCTTGCAGCTATTTATTAGGGGTCAAGCCCCGAAGGGGCGTAGAACCCTATTGTTATTGTTAGTTTTCTTATTATTATTATTATTATTATTATTATTAGGGGTCAAGCCCCGAAGGGGCGTAGAACCCTATTGTTATTGTTAGTTTTCTTATTATTATTATTATTATTATTATTATTATTATTATTTTTCTTCCTCGTTCTTCCGCCGAAAGTCAATGGCAGCCCATAGAATCGTACATAGGAAAGTTATGAATTTTGGCACACATGTAGAGGACAGTCTCAGAAGTTACTATAGCAACATTGGTGTGTCTGACTCAAACCCTCTAGCGCCACCAACAGTCCAAAAATCCACTTATGTTCATGCTCATAACTTCTGACCCATGAGGCCTAGAAACTAAATTCTTGTTTCTTCTGAATCCTTGGCTCATGATGATTCAAATGCACACTTTGATGTCATTTGTGTCATGCACATCTTTCCGCCATTTTGAATTTTTCGTAAAACCTACTTTTTCGAACTCCTCCTAGAGCGTTCGTCCGATTTGCATGTCCTTTGGTATGTAGCATCAAGAGACACCCCAGACAAAAAGTTATCAAAAGCTTTTTGATAGACCAATGCGTTCTCGTATAAATTGACAACATATATGGCGGCGAGCACGCCAAAACGGACGTGAGGCCGTATCTTCGCAAAACTTTATTGTATCGACACGAAACTTGGTATATGTCATTACAGTCATGACCTGAGGGTGCCTACAACGTTTCGTCGCAGCGCCACCTAGTGGTCACGAGATTCGAAAAATGCCTATTTTTGCTTATAACTTCTTCAAACTTGAGTCTAAAATCATGAAGGTGGTCTTGTTAGATTCCTTGAGGCATGCCTAGTCAAACGATACCAAACAGTTTTCGGTCGGCCATATTGGGTCTCGGCCATTTTGAATTTTCTCATTAAGTTCAGTATTTCACAAACAGATTGGCGTATCGCTACGAAATTTGGCATGGTTCATCAGTGACATGTTCTGAGCGCACCTATAAATCTTTAGGACGGCGCCACCTAGTGGTCAGGATATGTAAAATAAATTTTTAAAATCTTTATATCATTTGATTAAATTGCCACTATGACATAAGACTTCACTCTATTGATTCCTTGGCTCATGCTGAGTCCGACTGTACCAAATATGTCAGAGTCAAACCTACTTCCTGTCGGCCATTTTGATTTATATTGAACAGCTACTTTTTTGAACTCCTCCTAGAGCCCTCGTGTGATTGACTTGATTTTTGGTATGCATCATCTAGAGACACTCTAGACAAAAAGTTATCAAAAGATTTTCGGTAGACCTATCTGTTGTCGTATAACGCATCAAAGAATGCGAGGGCGAGCACGCCAAAATGTGTTTGAGCCTGTATCTTCGCAAAACTTTTGCGTATTAATATGAGACTTGGTATATGTCATAACAGTGATGACTTGAGGGTGCATGCACCATTTCGTCACACTGCCCCCTACTGGTCACGAGATATAAAAAAATGTCTATTTTTGGTTATAACTACTGCAAATTTGAATGTAAAATTATGAGACTGGTCTTGTTAGATTTCATGAGGCATGGCGAGTCAAACGATAACAAATGGTTTTTGGTCGGCCATTTTGTGTGTCGGCCATTTTGAATTTTTCTTTAAGTTCAAGTATTTCAGAAACGCAATTGCGTATTGTTATGAAACTTGGTATGGTTCATCAGCAACATGTTCTGGGAGAACTTGTAAACTTTTCGGTGCCCCCTAGTGGTCAAGAGATTTGAAGCTATATCTCTACATCTCTTTATCGTATTTACACCAAATTTGGTGGGTGTCATCACAATCAAGACCTGAGTCACAATTTATTTTTTGGTCAGTGCCCCCTAGTGGTCAAGTCATTCAAGGCTATATCTCTGCATCTCTTCATTGTATTCACACCAAATTTGGTGGGTGTCATCACAATCAAGACCTGAGTCACAATTTATTTTTTGGTCAGTGCCCCCTAGTGGTCAAGTCATTTAAGGCTATATCTCCGTATCGCTTTATTGTATTTACACAAAATTTGAAATGTGTCATCACAGTCATGACCTGAGGCACCATCTATTCTTTCGGCACAGTGCCACCTAGTGGTCTCAAGATACGAAAAAATTGCTTTTTTTCATAAAACTAATGCAAACTTAGATGTTAAATCATGCCAGTCATCACGTATGAATAATTTTTTGCCATATTTGGCTTGACCCCGGTATCGCTGCTTGCAGCTATATTTATTATTATTTTTCTTCCTCGTTCTTCCGCCGAAAGTCAATGGCAGCCCATAGAATCGTACATAGGAAAGTTATGAATTTTGGCACACATGTAGAGGACAGTCTCAGAAGTTACTATAGCAACATTGGTGTGTCTGACTCAAACCCTCTAGCGCCACCAACAGTCCAAAAATCCACTTATGTTCATGCTCATAACTTCTGACCCATGAGGCCTAGAAACTAAATTCTTGTTTCTTCTGAATCCTTGGCTCATGATGATTCAAATGCACACTTTGATGTCATTTGTGTCATGCACATCTTTCCGCCATTTTGAATTTTTCGTAAAACCTACTTTTTCGAACTCCTCCTAGAGCGTTCGTCCGATTTGCATGTCCTTTGGTATGTAGCATCAAGAGACACCCCAGACAAAAAGTTATCAAAAGCTTTTTGATAGACCAATGCGTTCTCGTATAAATTGACAACATATATGGCGGCGAGCACGCCAAAACGGACGTGAGGCCGTATCTTCGCAAAACTTTATTGTATCGACACGAAACTTGGTATATGTCATTACAGTCATGACCTGAGGGTGCCTACAACGTTTCGTCGCAGCGCCACCTAGTGGTCACGAGATTCGAAAAATGCCTATTTTTGCTTATAACTTCTTCAAACTTGAGTCTAAAATCATGAAGGTGGTCTTGTTAGATTCCTTGAGGCATGCCTAGTCAAACGATACCAAACAGTTTTCGGTCGGCCATATTGGGTCTCGGCCATTTTGAATTTTCTCATTAAGTTCAGTATTTCACAAACAGATTGGCGTATCGCTACGAAATTTGGCATGGTTCATCAGTGACATGTTCTGAGCGCACCTATAAATCTTTAGGACGGCGCCACCTAGTGGTCAGGATATGTAAAATAAATTTTTAAAATCTTTATATCATTTGATTAAATTGCCACTATGACATAAGACTTCACTCTATTGATTCCTTGGCTCATGCTGAGTCCGACTGTACCAAATATGTCAGAGTCAAACCTACTTCCTGTCGGCCATTTTGATTTATATTGAACAGCTACTTTTTTGAACTCCTCCTAGAGCCCTCGTGTGATTGACTTGATTTTTGGTATGCATCATCTAGAGACACTCTAGACAAAAAGTTATCAAAAGATTTTCGGTAGACCTATCTGTTGTCGTATAACGCATCAAAGAATGCGAGGGCGAGCACGCCAAAATGTGTTTGAGCCTGTATCTTCGCAAAACTTTTGCGTATTAATATGAGACTTGGTATATGTCATAACAGTGATGACTTGAGGGTGCATGCACCATTTCGTCACACTGCCCCCTACTGGTCACGAGATATAAAAAAATGTCTATTTTTGGTTATAACTACTGCAAATTTGAATGTAAAATTATGAGACTGGTCTTGTTAGATTTCATGAGGCATGGCGAGTCAAACGATAACAAATGGTTTTTGGTCGGCCATTTTGTGTGTCGGCCATTTTGAATTTTTCTTTAAGTTCAAGTATTTCAGAAACGCAATTGCGTATTGTTATGAAACTTGGTATGGTTCATCAGCAACATGTTCTGGGAGAACTTGTAAACTTTTCGGTGCCCCCTAGTGGTCAAGAGATTTGAAGCTATATCTCTGCATCTCTTTATCGTATTTACACCAAATTTGGTGGGTGTCATCACAATCAAGACCTGAGTCACAATTTATTTTTTGGTCAGTGCCCCCTAGTGGTCAAGTCATTCAAGGCTATATCTCTGCATCTCTTCATTGTATTCACACCAAATTTGGTGGGTGTCATCACAATCAAGACCTGAGTCACAATTTATTTTTTGGTCAGTGCCCCCTAGTGGTCAAGTCATTTAAGGCTATATCTCCGTATCGCTTTATTGTATTTACACTAAATTTGAAATGTGTCATCACAGTCATGACCTGAGGCACCATCTATTCTTTCGGCACAGTGCCACCTAGTGGTCTCAAGATACGAAAAAATTGCTTTTTTTCATAAAACTAATGCAAACTTAGATGTTAAATCATGCCAGTCATCACGTATGAATAATTTTTTGCCATATTTGGCTTGACCCCGGTATCGCTGCTTGCAGCTATATTTATAATAATTATTATTATTATTAGTTATTCTTCTTCCGCCATTGCGGTCTATGGCAGCCCATAGAACCGTACGTAGGAAAGTTATGAAATTTGGCACACTGATAAAGGACAGTCCAATGTGTCCCCACAGCAAATTTGGAGTCTCTATCTCTAACCCGCTAGCGCCACCAACAGTCCAAAGTTGAACTTATGTTTTTGCTTATAACTTCTGATCCGTAAGTCCTAGAAACGAAATTCTTGTTTCCTCTGATTCCTTGGCTCAAGACGATTCGATTGGACCCTATGACGTCATTTTCTGTCATGAAAATTTTTCCGCCATTTTGAATTATTCGTAAAACCTACTTTTGCAAACTCGTCCTAGAGTTTTTACCCGATTGTCGCGAAATTAGGTATGTAGCATCTAGAGACCCTCACGGCAAAAAGTTATCAAAAGAATTTCGATAAACCAATCCGTTGTCGTATAGCGCGTTAACAAATTTTACGTAGAGCGCAAAAAAACAGATTTTAGGCTGTATCTTCGTCAAACTTAGGCCTATTGACACGACACCTGGTACTTGTGATGCCAGTCAGGAACTGAGTGTGCATGCACAGTTTCGTCGCAGCGCCACCTAGTGGCCAGACAGATGTTTTTTACACCTATAACTTTGGCTGTGATCAACGTATTTTGACGGGACTTGATTTTTAGGAGTCCTGAATAGTCGCCGAGTCCAACGATACCAAACATGCCAGATTTCGCCTTACGGTTAGCCCTGCGCAGTAAAACAGCACTTAAAAAACACGCGCGAATATCTCCGCGAGCGTAATTCTGATCGACTCGAAAACATCATAGGAAGAATATTGCATTACCTTCTGAACAAAAAGTTCTATTGGCACTATATTAAAATTTTCATCAGAAATGGCCGAAAATTGCAAAAAACGAAAAATTACCTTTAAATTTTGTGTTTTTACACATAAATGGTTATAACTTCGTAACGCAAAGAGATTTATTCACCATATTTGATACGCTGATGTACGACCACAGTCTGAGGCTACACAAAAAAAATTGTATGGTTGCACAACTAGTTGGCCTTATAATTGAACAAAACCTTTGAAATCAAGCCACCCTATGGTCATACAACTGTTTCTTCACTAAACTAAAGTGTATAGTCATAAAACTAGCTAGATGTAACACATTTATGACCTGAGGTTGCATGCACGAATTTTGTCATTGCGCCACCTACTGGTTTTGAGATAGAATATGGCATTTTTTGCCTAAAACTACTGCAACAACACTTCTAAAACCATGAGTCATCATGGATTATTCCTTTCATGGCTTTGACTATAATCACTAGAGGATGTCCATTTACTCTCTAGCAACCAATGAGAATACGTTATCAACTGTTTTTGCAAGAGCTTTTTCTCTGTATCAGAACATCACAGAGACATGGGGATGGTCTCTTTTGACTCTTTTAACTTGTTGCAACATGTTGTGACCCATGTTTGCCCACTGTAAGCATCACATACATGTCCTTCAGTGCTCTAATGTTCCATGATTGTCAATAACCGAAGGACAGTTGCAGTAGACAAGAATATAGATTATTTTTGTTGATTACCTTTGCATTTTTTCATCTGAAATCATTAGGTTTACCTAGGTTCTTCAGTCTGCTTATCCAAACGCAACTTTACATCCTTCTGTGCCCTTTTCGGCTTGACCCCGGTATTGCTGCTTGCAGCTATATTTATTAGTTATTCTTCTTCTTCCGCCATTGCGGTCTATGGCAGCCCATAGAACCGTACGTAGGAAAGTTATGAAATTTGGCACACTGATAAAGGACAGTCCAATGTGTCCCCACAGCAAATTTGGAGTCTCTATCTCCAACCCTCTAGCGCCACCAACAGTCCAAAGATGCACTTACGTTTTTGCTTATAACTTCTGATCCGTAAGTCCTAGAAACAAATTTCTTGTTTCCTCTGATTCCTTGGCTCAAGACAATTCGATTTGACCCTATGACGTCATTTTCCGTCATTGAAATTTTTCCGCCATTTTGAATTATTCGTAAAACCTACTTTTGCGAACTCGTCCTAGAGCTTTTGCCCAATTTTCACGAAAATCGGTATGTAGCATCTAGAGACCCTCACGGCAAAAAGTTATCAAAAGAATTTCGATAAACCAATCCGTTGTCGTATAGCGCGTCATCAAAATTTTCGTAGAGCGCAAAAAAACAGATTTTAGGCTGTATCTTCGTCAAACTTAGGCCTATTGACACGACACTAGGTACTTGTGATGCCAGTCAGGAACTGAGTGTGCATGCACAGTTTCGTCGCAGCGCCACCTAGTGGCCAGACAGATGTTTTTTACACCTATAACTTTGGCTGTGATCAACGTATTTTGACGGGACTTGATTTTTAAGAGTCCTGAATAGTCGCCGAGTCCAACGATACCAAACATGCCAGATTTCGCCTCACGGTTAGCCCTGCGCAGCAAAACAGCACTTAAAAAACACGCGCGAATATCTCCGCGAGCGTAATTCTGATCGACTCGAAAACATCATAGGAAGAATATTGCATTACCTTCTGAACAAAAAGTTCTATTGGCACTATATTAAAATTTTCATCAGAAATGGCCGAAAATTGCAAAAAACGAAAAATTACCTTTAAATTTTGACTTTTTACACATAAATGGTTATAACTTCGTAACGCAAAGAGATTTTTTCACCATATTTGATACGCTGATGTACGACCACAGTCTGAGGCTACACAAAAAAAATTGTATGGTTGCACCACTAGTTGGCCTTATAATTGAACAAAACCTTTGAAATCAAGCCACCCTATGGTCATACAACTGTTTCTTCACTAAACTAAAGTGTATAGTCATAAAACTAGCTAGATGTAACACATTTATGACCTGAGGTTGCATGCACGAATTTTGTCATTGCGCCACCTACTGGTTTTGAGATAGAATATGGCATTTTTTGCCTAAAACTACTGCAACAACACATCTAAAACCATGAGTCATCATGGATTATTCCTTTCATGGCTTTGACTATAATCACTAGAGGATGTCCATTTACTCTCTAGCAACCAATGAGAATACGTTATCAACTGTTTTTGCAAGAGCTTTTTCTCTGTATCAGAACATCACAGAGACATGGGGATGGTCTCTTTTGACTCTTTTAACTTGTTGTAACATGTTGTGACCCATGTTTGCCCACTGTAAGCATCACATACATGTCCTTCAGTGCTCTAATGTTCCATGATTGTCAATAACCGAAGGACAGTTGCAGTAGACAAGAATATAGATTATTTTTGTTGATTACCTTTGCATTTTTTCATCTGAAATCATTAGGTTTACCTAGGTTCTTCAGTCTGCTTATCCAAACGCAACTTTACATCCTTCTGTGCCCTTTTCGGCTTGACCCCGGTATTGCTGCTTGCAGCTATATTTGTTTTATTGTCTTGCTTGTTGGGTGGTGCATTTATTCTTGTTGCTCTCTCACCCAGCAGAAAGGTACTTTCTTAAAGTCTGGAGTCAATCATGTTTTTTATTGAATTTTAAGTTTCAGCTTATTGTGAAAGATGACTGTTGAGTCTCAAAAGTTGTTTGTTATAATAAATGTGAATGAATGTTGAATCGGTTCTTTAATGCATTTCTCTCTCGTTCTCAAAGGAGGACTTCAGTCTGGAAAGCGCTTGGGTCACGGGAGGTCTAAGTATCCTGACTTCTCTCCCTCTTGTGCCTCAGTACGTCTGCCTGCTGTGTGCCAGTAAAGGCCAACATGAGGTAAACCACCTCTGCCTTTTCATTACTGTAGCAAGCCGTCCTTCCACATTTATGCAGACATTAAGTATTTGTATACATATTTGAGGTACGACTTTAAGGGATACTCCAGCCAAATATCAGAAATAACCCATGATTTACTTGCCTTCAAGCAATCTGAGATACATATGTCCCTTTTCTTTCAGACGAGCACATTTAGAGAGTTATTTTAGTAAATTTCCTTGCTCTTCCAAGCTTTATAATGGTAGAAAACTGGGATCAGGGAAAAACATCTGACTTAAAACCCCAAAAAAGTGCATTTATCCTTCAAAGAAGTAATCTACACGGCTCAAAGGGTTAATAAAGGTTTTCTGCGGGTAGTCAATGCGATTTTGTAAGAAATATATCCATATTTCAAACTTTACAAACTATAATAACTAGCTTCCGGTATTGACACCATCTTGGACTCTTGTTTTAGCATAGTGAGCGCTCGTTGCCATGGGTACATTGTGCAGTGAATCCTCATGAGTCCAAGATGGCGTCATTATCGGAAGCTAGTTATTATAGTTTATAAAGTTTCAAGTATGGATTATTTCTCACATTATGGCACCATTTACACACAAAAGATCTTTATTAACTCATTGGAGCCGCATGGATTACTTATCTAAAGAATTGATGGACTTTACTAGGCTTCAAAGTCATATATTGTTCCCTGATTATAAGCTTGGAAAATTGAGGACATTTACAAAAATAACTCCGGATGTGTTCGTCTAAAAGATTACGGACATGTGTGTCTCGGATTGCTTGAGGGTGAGTGAATCATGGGGTGATTTTGATATTTTGCATGTGTATCGCTTTAAAGCCATCCTTAGTATACAGTTAGGTCCATAAATATTGGGACAGAGGCACATTTTGTGTTATTTTAGCTGTTTCCCAAAATGTATTCCAGTTACAGTCATATTATGAATATTGGCTTACTCTCAGTTTTATTTTGAGGGTTTTCACATCCGTGTTGGCTGAAGGATTTAGGAATTACAGCCGTTTAATATGTAGCTCCCCCTTTTTAAAGGGGTCAGAAGTATTGGGACAGTTGACTTAAAAGCTGTTTTATGGACGGGTATTGTCTATTTGTTAAATAATTTCCTCATGAATGACAGATGTTAAAGGTCTGGAGTTGCATTTAGAAGCTGTGGGTCTCTGTGAACCGGGTGTGCCTCATAAGTCTTGAAAAATGAAGCCTCTGGCTCTTTGATCGCCCCCTGGTGGCTGGCTGCAGTACACGTCATAAACCCCGCCCTCTCCATTCAAACTAATGGGACTCTGCTCTAAATAGAAAAATTTACACGTCCAATAAAAAATTCCGAAATATGGTTTTGGTCCTTTAAAGATGCAATTTGTATTATCCACGCCGCTAGATGGCGCCAGATCAAATCAATAACAATGACGTAGATTAATGGCGCTCTGAAGCAGCGTGGACTGATGGGATTTGTTGTCTTTAACTCAATCGATGATGGTCATCAATCGACGGGAACGAGAAATCATGTTACACATGAGGTAAATAATTAAGTTTTATAAATGTTGTGTTTGATGGCATCGTCTTTTTTCATTATGTAAGGTTTCATGTTATGTTCAAAATGCAATTGTTAGTCATAAATGTTTCAGTATTAGTCCAATACGATGGTTTGTTAACACAGCACAGAATTAAGTGTTCAGATGAACAAACTTACCATAAAAAAGCGAGTGGCCCGACAGACGCTATTACTTCCGCATTTGTCCATGACACTGTTGTCACGTGATTTTAACGCCAGTAAATGCGGTAACAAAGGGTAACGTAGATATTAACGTCATTTACAGGCGACTGCACTGCCCCGTGTCACTGTTTAGGGCAGCAATTTTCTCATAATTTACAAGTAGTGGTTTTTGGATATTTTACTGCAAATATTTTACAAGTTGTACCTTTAAGGTAGTTGTTATCACGCTGGTATATGTTCAATTGTTCGTCTTTGTAATACGTTTAATTTTAGCTAGTAAATTGATGCTATAGAAAAGGGGCGTGTCGTTATGATTGGCGTGGTTGAATTTGGTGTGCGAGCGATTGGGCGGAAGTTTGATACCGCGGCTCCGCCTCCTGCTGCACGAATGATTCCTTCTGCGCATGCCTTTGCTCCAAACTGACATTTTTACATTACATGGCGCCGACCATGGTCGGACATTTTTTGCTTCAATTCATTACAATGGAGAGAGGCGACGTCGCGTCGTCCATCTTTTTTACAGTCTATGGTTTGAACCCACATCATGTGGTTCAGGGAGATCTTCAAGCAAGTGATACAGACCATATTTAGGTTTCAAAAACAACACAAATCCATCAGATAGATAGCTGGAACATTAGGAGTGGTCAGATAAGCAATTTGGTACATCCTGACTAAAAAACAACACACTGGTGAGCTCAGCAACATAAATATCTTGTTCGCCTATATAGGATAACAGTGGTGGATGATCGCATTATCCTCTCCATGATAAAGAAAAACCCCTTCACAACGTCCAGAGAAGTGAAAAATGAGTCGGAATGTTTCTGTCTTTTGTTACATCGCCAAAAAACACCAGCGATTCAGTGCCTTAGGAAACCATGCATGGAAATGAAATCATACTGTCTGAACACTATTTACTGAAGATGTTGTCATGAGATGTTCTTGGCCTTCTCCATTGTTTTTATTCTCATTAGTCTTATACAGGTTGATATTAGTTTAATCTCTCCATTGTCTGACTTTTTTTGGAGTCTAATGTCCCCTTCCTATTCTTGTGGCTTTTATATCTTGTGGTGAACCCTCTGTATTTTTACTTGTAATATCTTCTCTTTATTGTTTTGATTGACAATGACATCTTTACCTCCTGTAGAGTGTTCTTCGTTTGTCTGGACATTGTAAAGGGTTTTTTCTTTATCATGGAGAGAGGATAATGCGATCATCCACCACTGTTATCCTATATAGACATACAGGATTTTTATTTTGCTGAGCTCACCAGTGTGTTGTTTTTTAGTCAGGATGTACCAAATTGCTGTTCTGGGCACTCTTAATGTTCCTGCTATCTCTCTGATGGATTTGTGGTGTTTTTGAAACTTAAATATGGTCTGAATCACTTGCATGGAGATGTCCCTGAATAGAATGATTTGGGTTCACAGCCACATCTTTCAAATGCAAATGACACACTAAAAATCAACTCCAGACCTTTAGCATCTGTCATTCATGAGGAATTTATTTACCAAATAGATAATACCCAAGGGTGCACGTAACTTTTTTTGGCCTGGTTCTCAAAGGAGCACCTGGAGATGTGGCTCGGTACTCACACTATTCATAGCGCTGCCTTCTACATGCTGTCATCATCAAATTATACACAACAAGTTTCTGTTTCTTCTTCGTTTGTGGGTTAACTTGCCAAGCTTCTTCTTTTTCTCTGACGGTCGCGCTGCTACTGTGGTTACACGCGTGGATACTGCCCACCAGCGGTCGCACGCGTGTTTGCACGCTGACGCGGACAACGACGCAAAAGTATAAAGGAAAACGCCGTCGCTGCTACGCCGTAGGACCTACGCATGACTATAACAAGCCTTTAAGAGTGTGTATATAAGATTATTCATTATTAAAAGTTACAAAAGTTATTTAGTCAAGACAAGGAAATTATGATTTTCTTTGTTTGTGGTTTGATTAACATTAAAAACAGCATCAGGTTTATCCTCTGAAAATGGGTGTACTGTCACTTTAAATGCATGGATCCAATACATGTTTACACACGCACTTTTTCTCAACTGCTTGTATTTATTTAATGTGTAAAAGACTTTTACTACTATAATCACGGCATTTTGAGATGATTTCGTTTTAAAATGTACGCTCAAGTGCAAGAAAACAAACTCGGTTGGCATTTGTGTGCTGCCTGTCAGTTACTAGCAAGCGGTCTGAAAAGATGTGGATAGTGCTCGCGCTTGAGGTGCATGCAAACAAAACTTATCAAACAACACGCGAGGAGAGATCGCGTGAGATCTGTTTTGCGTCTTGTTCTGCTTAAATATTTAAATTGGCCAATCGGGGTAGGGACTCTTGCACCTCTGCTAACACACATTAATGTTAACACGTTTGTAAATAGCTTTTAAATCAACTATCCCATTACTTTTGCCTCCTTTAAAAAGGGGAAGCTGAATATTAAATAATCCTTCAGCCAATTGGATGTGTATACCCTCAAAATAAAACTGAGAGTGTGCACTGAAAGCCAATATTCATAATATGACTGTAACTAGGTATCAGGAAGAGATAGCAGGAACATTAAGAGTGGCCAGATCAACTTTTTGGTACATCCTGACTTAAAAACAACACACTGGTGAGCTCAGGAAAATAAAAATCCTAGGTTTGTAATGGCATTGAAAAGGACAACATTTTTATTTAAAGCTTTTCCATCATGAGAAAGGAATCCATGTGACTTCATAAGATTAGTTTTCAATGCCATACCAAAGCTAGAAATAGGCAGGATATTGTTTAATATAACTTTAAACTGTGGTTTCACAGACATGTTTGGGCTGTCTCAACTGAAAATAACTTTCACTAACAGATTTAAAATATGCCAGTGCTATTTATTTGTGGCCTTTAAGCCACATGCACACATGACATTTTTGGTTACAGTTCTGCCATCTTGACACATTTTTTAGACAAGAGGTTATTAAAGGGCAACTTGTCAGCAGGATGTTTTCGACTTTTTCAACTTAATTTGTGCTGACATTGGGCAGATGCTGCACTGTCAAGTATGCTGTGAGCCTTTCCATCGGTTCTGCTTGGAACCATCCGAGCGCCCCCTGGAGGAGAACAAGGAGAACTGGTGTTGTCGTCGCTGCAAGTTCTGCAGGGTCTGCGGCCGCAAGAACAAAGAAACCAAGGTAGTTTGCGAATGCATCCGTGATGTAGTTTCTTGAATGTTTTGGTATCTACTTTATATTAATGCCATTTAATATTAATGCCGTTCTGTTTTACTGATTTCAAAACAGCCTCTACTTGAATGTGAAAGGTGTCAAAATTGTTACCACCCTGCCTGTCTGGGTCCCAACTACCCCAAACCCAACAAACGTAAAAAGCTGTGGGTAAGTTGAGCTGCATGGGAATTTTCCTCAACATGCAGAACATTAAGGAAATAATTTTTCTGTCATCACTTTATTTGGCTAATGTCTGAAAGCAAACCCACACGACTATTTCCAGCAGATGGGGAAACCCGAGATCCTTAATTTGTATGTGTGTACTGTACGTTTTTTACTGTACAACTTTCGAGCTGTTCCCATGCCATATTTCATAGTTGACACAGCTGGTCAGGTGAATCAATCAGCTCCCTTGTTCAGTAGTGTAGGAGTCTCAATTGCAAAATCTTTCCAGTGCACTGGAATGTTAAATCCCTAAAAAATTAAGTGAGCATTGATAGTCCCTATGTTCCCTTACCAGAAATCTCGTGATCTTTTCTGACGCTCTCCAGCTGAAAATTGCGCGAGCCAACTCGATAAACTTTATGAAAGGCGACAGAACTTTTATAAAGAGAATCGTTTTTGACAATATACTTTAATACGTGTTTTTAAAATTAAGTCGAAGAGATGTTGGCTCTGCCAGTTGTTGATGAATAACAGCTGTGATGCTTAAGCAGCCACATCGCAGGAAAATAAGTGTACAGTGTACTAATGTAAAGTGAACTAGGGACCTTACCAGTGCCCAAACCTGCTTATAGGATATACTGATTCGGGAGCTAGGGAGTGGATTGAGACAGCTTATATATTTTGTTTTTATAATTGAAATGTCACTGTTTACTTCAGGTGTGTATGACCTGCATAAGGTGTAAAAGTTGTGGCGTGACTCCAGGAAAGAGCTGGGACACGGAGTGGAATCACGACAAGGGGTTGTGTCCCGACTGCACACGATTATTTGATCAAGGTAAGACCTTTAGTTTCTTCCTATCAGGTGAGCACATTTATGTATAGAGCTAATAATAAAAAATCAGAAATTAATTGTTTACAAGCTGTATTGATCCATATGATTAGATATCTGATAATCCAGTCATATCAACAAATGATGCATTGATTAGATCAGAGGTTTCCAATTTGTATGACACCCTACTTTAATGAATGTAAATTGTAGGGGTGTGACGAGATCTTGTGCAATGAGATCTCGTGAAATTAAATATGTGTCGCAAAATTTAATTATGTCACAAGATTTCTTGGAAGTTTGTGATTCTGAGGGGAAAAATTCATTGTTTTGTGTGAAACTATTTAACACATTATGTGTGTTGTTCAAAAAATAACACAGAGATGTTTTAAGTTAAGGACAACACACTAGATGGGTTGTCCTTAACTGGACACAAGATGTGTTATTTTAAAAGTTTATTTAGTTTGATGTAAACCATATGTCCAACCCAAAACCCCATCTGTTTGCATTTATTTAAGGGTCATTATAGCTTATGTTTAATAGCATACACCGTTAAACTGTGATATTTTCTGAGACGATTATCATACCGTGAAGGTACAACCCTACTTTCTACAGGGCATGCATTATTCTGTCTTTTACTACATGTGTTTCATTTCGTGTGATTGATGATCTTTGTTTGCGTGACAGAATGAGTAAAAATCAACGCCCACCGAGGGGTAAACAATCCATCCGTCTCCATTGACTTTGTATTGCGAGAGGCTGCCTCCTGGTAATTTCTGGCTTATAACAAAAAACAGAATAATGCCTAAAAGCTGCTGTGTGATAGGATGTACAGCTAACAAGCCAAAAAAAAAATAGAAAAAAGTTTTTGTTATAAGCCAGAAATGACAAGGAGGCGGCCTCTCGCAATACAAAGTCAGTGGAGACGGTTGGATCGTTTTCCCCCCGGTGGGCATGGTTTTCAAATTAGCACAATTGCGCTCGGTCGCTATGTTAACTTTATGATGATAAAATAATTTATCAGGTTTACCAAAGAAGGATTTTATCTTACAAAGCAATAAAAGCCATGGTAAAAAAACTGATCAAAGAGCAAGAAAGGATGACAGCAGAGTGTCGGGTAATATCTGTGTCTGATAAATGCATGGGGTGGAGGAGGTTGTAAAACTCTTCAGAAAGAGCTGTCATCATTTTTGTTTTTTATATACGTTGGCTTAAATAGTGACATTTTTACATTTAAAATATCTGCTAATGATGAGGACAATTTGATTATTATGTAAAAATAGAAAATCTGAAAAAAAAATCGGCATCATATATCGGGCATCGGCTGTCCTGATTTCTAAATATCGGAATCAGCATCGGCCAAAGAAAAAACATATTGTTCGACCTCTAGTTCTTTCATTTAATATATTGTTTGTTTATATATTTAAAGAAGAGCATTTTCTGGGAGGCATTAAACTTTTGTGAAAATCATGAAAAATGCTGGCGGGGAAAGAGTTAAAATGTATCCATGCCATTGATTTGTCTCAAGTATTTTTTATTGTAAGGTATGTTTTTAATTATGGGGCGGTTTTCCGGACAGGCCTCATTCCCAGAATAAAATGCATGTGTTTTAACTGTCTTATGTCAGTGCCATTGTTTTTTCTCAAGGTAAAAACGACATAATTCGGGCCAAAATTCCAAGCTCCGAGCCCTCGGACAGAATGCCAAATATGCTTCCTTATCGATTAATGTGAACTGGTGAAATTCTTATGTCTTTCTCGCTAACCTAATCTTGTTGTCTCATCCCACACCCAAAAACATACATCTTGTTTTTTGTCATAAAAGATTAAAGGGCTTAAAAAACACACATGGACACTGGACTGCTTAACTAGACTTCATTCTCGTGATATATGTCTTTAATTTCCTTTATAATGGACTTTAACCTCTCGGCGCGCACTAATTCGTGGGCGGGGATGACTGTCTACAAACATTAATAATATTAACATTACTATACATGGTTTAAAAGGTCTACGGGTTTAGGATCAGTGTATGGTCTCTGTTTTGAGATACAGATGCTCTAGCATCATAAATGTAGGATTTTGTGACAGAAGTCCAGATGACAACATGCAAAATATAAACGGGACTTCTTACCTTTATGTTGATATAGCTTTTGCGAGTTAAATCCAGTTTGTTTCAGATGTGTGAATAACCCATGAAAACCATCTAATAGAATACATCCAATGACCATTTTTGTCCACAAATGCATATAATCCATGAAATATAGATATATAGTCAGATTTCATACAAACGTCTTGTAATATAATATACAATCTGAGGACTATTTATGGCGTAACACTGTATATGAGATTACAAACTTTGTTTATAAAAGTAGATGAGAATATAATACATATTATTTTCAACAGCGCTGTCAAAAACCGTGATGTCATTTGACTCGCTTGTTCCTCCAATGACTTCATGGAAAATATTGATAGACAGAACGTGTAGCCAATTAGATAATGAATCCAACAATCTTTGTGTGACATTTTATTTCTTGGTGTGAAAACTGCATTTTTTATGCTAACTTGAGGATAAATAATAATAAGAATGAACACTTATGCATGCACAAAATACTTTTATTTTGGGGTTGACTGGCACTGAAGGGGGTCGCACACCGGAAACGCAGCTCAGTGCTGCGTCGAGTCGCGTCTAGGACAACTCTGAGGTATTGTACGCTGGAAGTGCACATTTAAATTGCACAAGCTTAGTCAGATAGCGTCTACTTAAAAATGCAAAATATATGTTAGCAGCCAATGTTAATCGTTAATGATTTGGGACAAATATCATGCGTATACTCCTAGAAAACAATGTATTCAAGTTTTTTTTTTTAGAACGGGGCGGCGGAAAAGGCACTAGTCTTAGAAAAACCCTTGCAAGAACATTTTTGGGCCTATTGACCTCAAACGTGAAACATAACTTCTTTAGACTTGTGGCTTTGGCATCATTGCATTTCTAGGTTTCACACACATATTTATCATTAAGTTTTTTAGTAATACATTTTTTTTTAATTCTAATGTACTTCAGCCTCTCTTACTTTTTTTATTTTTTAACTTAAAATAATTTTGAAATCTGCACAATGAATCTCAAAGTGTCTTCTTTCTAGTGATACCATAGTTATGCTTATACTCTAAATGGTTTAGTAAAAGCAACCCTTTTAGTGAAAGTATGCCTTTTCATGGTTTGGGCTAGAGTGGGGGTGCTTTTCAAGAGGTTAAAAAGGTCTTAAAGTTAACTTTGTGAAACCTGCAGAAACCCTGTACCAGCTTAAAGCTTTACAAGGAATGCTGCCTTACAAAAACCGGTGGAACTGTAATAAGCAGGGTTCCAACGGGTCTTGGAATTTCTGAAATATCATGGAATTTTAAAGGGGACAGAGAATGAAAAACCATTTTTACCTTGTCTTTGTTGAATAATGGTAGTCTAACTGCATTCACAAACATACAAAAAGTGCTAGACATGCTAAACATCTCAGTCTCATAGAAATTCCTCTTTTAGAAATGTCAGCCAGAAAACAGCCCAATCTGAAAAACTGATGCTTATGACATCACAGGCATCTCACTGCCCCACCACTTTAAAATAATTGGCTACATTTTTTGGGTGGCAGCAAAGTCAGCCAATCAGTAATGAGATTGCAAGTTAAGCCAGTAGGGGGAGCCAGATAGGTGCAAAACCACTTGTTTAAAATCCCCCACCCTAATAGAGCTATCTGAGAGAGGTTTTTAGGAAGCTTCTAAGGCATTACAGACCCAAACAAAAATATTTTTGTCTACATGTCAAATCACAGAACAAGGATAAATACCCCGTTCAATCATTCTATGTCACCTTTAAAAGGTCCATCTCAGACATCGAACGTCATGATATATCAGGGATTATGTTTGTTTGTTGCTTAAAATTTTAGTGTTCATTTATCAATATTAATCTGCTTGTTTGTAAGGGATCAGTTTGGTATACCCCAAACCCAGACAGAGCATGTTGCTGTCTTATTTGAGTAATCAGTGGCCGGTTGAATAAACCTTTAAGACTATTCTTAAAAGTTAGTCATGATTGTTTTTCTTCAAGACTGATCATACCTGTTTTAAGTATGTTAAATAGAAGGTAGATTGGTTTAATTTAAATAAGACCAGTTAGCCCTAGCTGATTGCTAGTTAGTCAGACTCATTCTTAAGACGCAGGCTTAACGTCACAGCTATGTTTATGCAAATGGCCACTGGTGCATTGACCTTTACTCTTTTTCCTTTCAAAAGAACTACCAAGTACGTCAAAGACATTTACACAATGTTTTTTCTACAGGAAACTACTGCACCATGTGCTTCAAGTGCTATGAAGATAATGACTATGACAGTCAGATGATGCAGTGTTCCACATGTAACCACTGGGTCCATGCTAAATGTGAAGGGCTGACAGGTTAGTGACTTCATCTGTATAAAGGCTGGGCGGAGCTTTTCATAGAATGTGAATGATAACACACAAACGTTCCTTCTGCTCATTGTTAGTGTTTGGCTGAAGCTATTTATTATTAGACAGCTGTGTTTATTCTTTTTAAATCATAAGGAAACTATCCAAATGACCCTGATCAAAAGATTACATATCCTGGTGATTTTGGCTTGATAACATGCACATACGTTGACACAAATGGGTTTGAATGGCTATTAAAGGTAATCATTCTCACATGTGATTTGTCTGCTTGTAATCTGTGTGTGTGTGTGTGTGTGTGTGTAAATGATCAATGAGTTTTTGTACCTCGATGACGTTTCTAGATTCGAGTTATTAGAAAGCAAAAAATGTCAAAGGATACGTGGGAAAAGTTGGTGAACTGTATAAAACAGGAAAGGGATATAAAACAATATCCAAGGATAGTGAGGATGCCCTTCAGCAATGTTCAAACTGTAATTAGGAAGTGGAAAATGAGGGGTACTGTTGAAACCACAGCCAACTGCCAGGAAAATGGTTCTGGATTCAAAGGAGGAGGCACTTGAAGAAAGATGGGCTGCATGGTCGAGTCGCCAGAAGAAACTCATTACTACGCGAAGGCCACAAAGTATCCTGCTTACAATACGTTAAACTCCACAGAGACGAGCCTAAAACCTTCTGGCACAAAGTCAAAGGAGTGATTAGACTAAAATTGAACTTTCTGGCCACAACCATAAACGCCACGTTTGGAGATGAGTCAACAAAGCCTAGGATGAAAGGTGCACCATTCCTACTGTTGGAAACTTGCACTCATCAACCCGGAAATTCTGTCATGGCAATGATCCAAACACAAAGGCCAAGTAAAACTGTCATTGGCTTAAGCAATATTATTGAGCCACTCTCGGGAGATCTTAACTGTGCAGTTCATGCAAGACAGACCAAGAATGTACAGGAACTGGAGGCTTTTGCCAAGAAGAATGGACAGCTGTGTTAAATGAAAAGAGAAAGAACCTCATCCACAGCTACCACAAAAGACTTTAAGTGGCCGTTTACATGTCGCCCCTTAAAACACGTAGAAAACGCTAGGTGCGTAGATTCTTGTCGCATGACCTGCGGTGCGCTTGCGGCATTCTGAAAAGTTGGGATGTTTTTAAATTTTCGCCTTGCGGACGTGCCTAGAAAAAACAAACATGTTGCACACTTGAGCGCGCAAAAGACAAGATATATGAACGAAACCTAAGCTGTCATTGATGTTAAAGAAGGGAATTCACGGTATTAAGAACTGGAGTATTTAAAGAGGCCCTTCCACATAAAACCGTTTTTACTTGTATTTTTTGATATGTGTTAGGTCCATATGTGTTTGTGTTGTGTCGTGAATGTGAAAATTAACTTCCAACTCCTCTGTCAGCTCTAGCCACTGAAAAGAAATAAGCGGAGAAATCAGGTCAGTTTGAAAAGCTTATCAGTGTGACGTGGAACTGATCGAGGTCATTACTATTCATGAGCTCTTCAACTTGAGCCTGCGCCCACATATTACATGTATTTGAGTTAGTTTTCATAACAAGTTACAGCAAGGATGGCTAAACGTCAACCGTACCGTATTCAGGCCATTGTTTTTCGTCGAGAGACATCATTCCTACTAAACGAGGGAATCATAACAGTTGCTACATGTTTGGATGTTCAGAAGAACGCTGGATTTGAAGAGAGACTGCGATTAAAAAGCAATGCTCCTCTATCAATATTGGATCCGGACAGAATGGCGCAGCTTATGTGAGTAAAACACTTTAGTACTATGTGTCACTGTGGCGGCCGGTGTTTTCTCTTCCGAGGGACGCAAATTCATGCTGCACACACGTTGAAAGGGTTTATGATAAAAGACACGTGTGTGTGTGTGTGTGTGTGTGCGTGTGTGTGCGTGTGTGTGCGTGTGTGTGTGTGTGTGTGTGTGTGTGTGTGTGTGTGTTTGTGTGCGTGGGTTTACGATAAAAGACAGGCGTGTGTGTGTCAAAAGGGTTTATGATAAAATATGCGTGTGTAAGAAAGTCACTGTGTCTTAAGACACTCACTTAACATTAAACTGATTACACATGAGATTAAATTGAAAGTTAGTTTGAACAAAAAAAACGTTATCCAATCATAGCAGTGGGCGTTTACTTCCAAGTCGTCAATGCAGCCCGCCCATTAAAACGGATCATTTCTCTAACCAGCTTCAAAATCAGGGTACAAAATGGCCTATTACTTATCGCTTTTGATGTTTTTGGATGTAAAAACCATGCAAACGTCATGTGTAGACCTCAGACAACAGTATAAAACAATAAAAACGACAGAGGAAGGGCACCTTTAAACTTTTGTGTTATCATTCACATTCTCTGAAAAATGGCCAAGAAATCATAAATATATTGTAACTGTTTGTGACACTGTCTGTGAAATGAGTTTAGGAGCATCACAGTTTGATTTCAATCTTTCACATGACCTTATTCAGTCAATATTATGGCGCTTTTCCATTGCATATTTTCCCCACGGTTTCTGGTCGTAGGGCTGGGCCGGTTTGGATTTTTTTCTTACCGCAGTCGGTAATCAACATATTCCTGTGGTTTATTGGCAAGACAACGAGTTCAATAACATGCGTGGTTTTGTATCTTTAATCAAAACAAGTACAAATAACTTAAGGAACATGTAAAGTGAATAGTATTTCCTTCAACATTTCTTCAATGTCAATATTCAACAACTTGAACAATCAATATTATCAGTTATTGGGGTGGCACGGTTCACAAAGCCCACGGTTCGGTTCATACAACGGTTTAAGGGTCACGGTTTTTGGCTCTGTACACCTCTTGTTGTTGTTTTTTCTTTTGATCGTTAACTCTCCAGAATTTACTTCAGCATATGAAATATAGCTTAATGATCCACAATTTAGGATACATTATTAACAAAATTGTTATATCATGTAGTCATGCACAAACTGAATTTGACTTGACGTTAAGCACATTATTGGGACCATCTCTGATGAAAGCTAGGTGAGATTTTGGTACAGCAAGAGAGGAGACATTGATGACATGCTTTTCATTGATTTGGCAAAAAAGGAGAATGTGTATTGGTATCTCTACAGGAACTTGTGTGCCTTTGAGCACACAAAGATTAAACTGAAGAATTAACTTGCATTTATCAAACTGCCAACTTCAGCCAAATGGCACTTTACCATTGCATAGTACCCCACGGTTTGGTTTGGGTCAGGTCGGGTCAGCTCACCTCTCTTTGACTTGGTTAGCTTTTCCATCCAGTTTAGTAACACTTCGCAGTGGGAGGGATTATAGGCGTGTCGTTATATTTGCGCTGCCTACTGCTGTCGTGTCGTTGTACATTCCCATACATTCATTTATTTCTCAAAATTAAAATTGACCACCACAAATAGATGTTTGCGTTTATTACTACATCTGTCTTACATGACAGTTTATGTACAAACACCCATGGCGTCAGTCGAAGTTGCATTTAAGCATATATGCGGATGTGCGTGTCGCGAATTTGCTGCCACACACTACAAGTCTGTGGAAAATCTGTTATGGTGTTCCTGATTCACAACCAACCTGTGGATGTTTTTCATTGCTAAAAAGGAGTTTGGGAACTTATAGCAGAGCACAGATGACAACAGGTTTACTCGAGACAGCGCAAGCTAGCATGAAGGTAAAGCTAATCTTTTACATTATAGCGATGACGCTGGTAGTGACGATTCTCTCAGACCAATCAGTGATCTACAGTGTTTTCACGTCACATTTTGGTTTCAACTTGGGTCGCTTGGAACCCCAACCGAGGGGGTACTAAAAAAAGTATACTGCACCCAGTGGAAAAGCCCCCAAATGTAAGCTGACCCAAACCGTTGGGTACTATGCAATGGAAAAGCGCCATTAAAGATATCAAGTTTATATTTTCACTCAATGTTCTTTACATTATGTAGGATTATTTTATGTTAAAAATATCAAAGGGTCACATTTATGCATTAAATTTAGCTTACTTTCATCCGGATTGTAAAACGAACATTGTACCAGCATTAAAATGATATGTAGTTTTTGTGCATGTAAAACCCGTTTCTCCGCACTTAAGTTTTTATGAAGATGATACTAAAGCGTATGTCTCATACGGCTGTATTTTTATTTAGGGAATTGCAAAGATGATATATTGTCAAAGATTTCTTTGCTATTAGCAAATATGAAGGAGTTGGAAAAATTATGTGATGTCTCTGAGGATTTTAAACGAGTCAGGGTTAGGACATCTGACCAACTCCTTATTTTACGATGTGTTTCCAAACAGATGACCTTTATGAAATCC
Organism: Paramisgurnus dabryanus; assembly: GCF_030506205.2. NCBI lineage: Eukaryota > Metazoa > Chordata > Actinopteri > Cypriniformes > Cobitidae > Paramisgurnus > Paramisgurnus dabryanus. The sequence continues at coordinate 15,162,043 of NC_133344.1, forward strand.
TGTCCAGTCTGCCCGAGAGCGTGGTGTACTGCTGTCAGCCATGCTTACAATCCCACCCTGATGGAGAAATCAATGGAGCTGGCTGGAGGGAAGTGCTTCAACAGGAGCTCAGGGCCGGCCTGGAGAAAGTGCTGTCTTGCTTGCTTAGCTCCACCCTTACCAACCACCTGGTCACCTGCAAGGGGGTGGGTGTCAGATTTTATTTCCATTTATGTTATTTAAGATGCTGTTTATGTGCTACTGTGTACTCCTCATTTAAATTCTCATTTTAAGATTGGACAGAAATCTGTGTAGTAAACTTGAAGTGCACTAAAAGAAACCATTTATTCAGGAACGTATTCAGTCTATTTTGTCTTTTTTTGTAGTGTGCTGCGCTGGGTTCTCCTAACACTGTGACTGAAGCTTTGCCCGTTTGTGACCTTCACGCTGTCGGAGTGAAGTTTGAGGAAGGCTTGTACACGTCCCTGGTCAGCATCTTAAGTAGTCAGGTTTTTTTACATGAATTGTTTTTCCTGCATCAGGTCAACCTGAAAATGAACCTTTTAGAAGTATGTGCTTTCTTGTTGAAACTAGAGGTATTCCTTCTCACGGTTTCCAACGACGGGCCTCATCCCACTGTTTTGTTTGTCTGCAAAAGGCTTTGGCTTGTCATCCATGTTATAAACTGAAGCCAGGAATCATGAGTGTGAACAGTAACAGTTAGGTTCTTTTGGAAATCACATCTGAATGCCTTGTGGGAACGTTTCATCCAAAAATAAGAACGGTTTATTCCTTTTGACTGTTTGCCTTAAATAACCATTGTAAAAAATGCAAACTGGTGTCCTGAAAATACTAACTTTGACATCAGGTTTCAAAGTGCAAGTTTTTAAAAACTATGCAGTTATTGTTTTCATGTAACTACTAAAACGTGAAATAGGCATGCACATGTACAACCAAACAATGATGGCAGACTCCATTGTTGTGTTTGTGCTTCTCAGGAGTTTATTAAAGGGATAGTTGAAAGTTCTGTTATCATGTACTCAACATCAAGCTGTATAGCCATATAATGGCACATTACTTTGTGTATTTGGTGTAATACAATGTGTCCGCGTGGTTTATGGTTCAAAAAATCTGTGTTTAGAAAGTAGTCCTTTTGTAAAATGTGCAGCACACAATCGAACATTGAGCTGTACTGTTCTGAAACATTGTTGTAAATAAAACCTAACCCCTGGTTTCTTCATGTTTACTCAATCGGAAGGCCAAACAAAGTAGTTTGCCTTTCGCAGGGGAAAACACAGCGTCTCCACGACATGGCGGCAGCAACATTACTACTGTGCGATTGCAAATAACAACCCTTTATCTTTGCGTATACATTATACAATAACCGTGTTATTCAAATGTTCAAACTAGTATGTTTTCTAACTGCATGGGCGAGCCGTTTTATGAGGCTTCACTTTTAAAAAGATCTCTTTGGATTTGAAACTTTAAATTTTGCAACTTTACAGATCTTTTATGTGCACAGGCATCATTTAACACTTTAAAAACAAAGGAAAACATGAAATCGGGTCATATGACTTCTTTTAAATGTCATTGTCCTATGTTTTGAGCAATGTTTGTAGCCAAACAGATTTTGAGCATCATTTACTTCCATGGTATTTTTATCTTACTGTGGAACTCAATAGTGCTTTGATTACAAAATATCGTCCTTTCTGTTTAGCAGGAAAAAAATGTATGCAAGTTTGAAACAACTTGAGGGTGAGTAAATGATGACAGAATTTTCCCTTTAAGTTTAGATTTACTGCGCAAGTACTGAAGCCACCAAGTGAGGCACATTATTTATGGCGATGTCTTAGACCACATACACCCTGATGACAGGTTTTATAAAATATGCTTTTCGTTTGGAAACTACTAGCCTGCTATGCATAAGACACATTTTTAGTTGTTTTTCACAGATCTGAGTAATCTTTTGACAGCATTGTCGTGTATACATGACAAAAAGCATTTTGGTACTAGGTGGATTTGATTTCTTAAATTCTGTAAGACATGCACAATACTAACAAAGCCCTAATTTAAAGGATAATTCCGGTATTTAACACTTTGAGTCTCATTTCTGGTTTGTTTTGGATGAACTACAGTGATGGACACGTCTCTTGACTGCTTCAGAATGGAAGTCAATGGCCATGCACAAACATGTCATTTAAACAACACTTAACGTTCATTTTCAAAACTGTGCTACTCACCGAGTGGTCCGTGGTGTTCGTTGATGATTAAAAAATATATATATATTGGCGCAATGTATAATTTCAATCCGTGTTATTTGCTATAGTGGAACTATTTTTTCAGATACCTCACAACCGCTTATATACTTCCGCTCTATATTTGAGTCTGAAGCGTTAGCACACTCCCGACCACTTGATGGCGACAAACACTTTGCCATACAAAGCTCGGTGTCTAGCGTATAGACAGTCACAATCGAGCTCAACTTCAAACCTAAAGCGGGTCACTGAGCCATCAAATATGAGAAAAATTTCTTCTGAGAGAAACTGAGCGAAAAAAACTACAACCACATGTAAACAGACCCTTTTCTTTTTCCCCGACGGCGGAGTGATATATCAGCGAGCAATGAGTCTTCCAAAAGAAGTCAATGGAATTTTACAAAATACCAAATAAGACACCACAGAAACTTGTTTTTAATCATCAACGAACACCACAAACCACTCGGTGAGTAGCACAGTTTTGAAAATGAACGTTAAGTGTTGTTTTAATGACATGTTTTTGCATGGCCATTGACTTCCGTTCTAAAGCAGTCAAGAGACGCTTCTAAACTAGTCAAAAAGTCAAGACACGACCCATTGTCAAAATTTCAGTGTCCATCACTGTAGTTCATCCAAAACAAACCAGAAATGAGACTCAAAGAGTTAAATACCGGAATTATCCTTTAAGTAGTTCTTTTTTTTTTTTTTTTTGAGGTACAGATATGCATGCCCTAAATGTCCTTAACCCATTTGCTTTTTTAGGATGTTTCATATTTGAATTGTGTGATGTGTAAATATAGATGTGAATATTTTTTATTCTTTTGTGGATTGCAGAAATCTTTTCATGAGGATGTGATAAAAGTGATTTGCCGTCACATTGAAGAAGAAGAAGGCCTTCCAGAGGATGAAAGACCCACTGCTCTGGCCCGCTCCTACTATCTGACGGTCAGAATTTTCTGCATTTATTGGTGTTTTTGTTTAGTTACCAAAATAGAATACATGTCAGACTTATTAACAATATTCTGGTTAAAAGTACACGATGGAGTTTTTTTGCCGTTTTGTTATTTTAGCCTACTTGAAGTTTTGCAGCTGTTGCCACTTAAAGGGGACAGAGAATGAAAAAACATTTTCACTTTGTCTTTGTTGAATAATGGTAGTCTACCCGCATTCACGAACATACAAAAAGTGCTAGACATGTAAACATCTCAGTCTCATAGAAATTCCTCTTTTAGAAATGTCAGCCAGAAAACAGCCCAATCTGAGAAACTGATGCTTATGACATCACAGGCATCTAACTGCCCCTCCACTTTAAAATAATTGGCTACATTTTTTGAGTGGGAGCAAAGTCAGCCAATCAGTAATGAGATTGCAAGTTAAGCCAGTAGGGGGAGCCAAATAGGTGCAAAACCACTTGTTTAAAATCCTCCACCCTAATAGAGCTATCTGAGAGAGGTTTTTAGGAAGCTTCTAAGGCATTACAGACTCAAACAAAAATATTTTTGTCTACATGTCACATCACAGAACAAGGATAAATATCCCGTTCAATCATTCTATGTCACCTTTAAAGGAAAAATAAATTCTGATAATTTACTCAAGATGCTTATGTCTTTCGTTGTTCAGTTGAGAAGATTTTTTTGTTTTTAAAGAAAGCAATGCAGGATTTCTCGCAACATATCAGACTTTCGTGGACCTCAACAGTGTACAATTTCAATGCAGTTTTAAATTGCAATTTCTATGCAGCTTCAAAGGGCTCTAAACGATCCCAACCGAAGCATTAGGGCCGATTCACACCGGATTCGTGACGTGTCTTTTGCGTGTCTTTCACATGGCAGCTGTGTTGCGTTTTCTATGTCTTTGCTTACCTGAAGCGTTTCTGACGCGGCGCTGCTGCTGCTAGCCTATTCTGTATACATGTATGTTTCATATTGATAAACTGACCTGACGCTTCCAAGACGCTTGCATTTGGCGTGAAAAATAGGCGTCTGTCCTATTCCTAGCATGCACGCACTTTCGGCTCGAGAAAGAACCCTACTGAACTCCTTTTTAAGCAAGGAAGCTCTGATTGGTCGTAAAGCTATTCTATTGCGTGCAGAGGCATTTTGAGGGACAAAATCTTGATGGAGGTCTGGCTAACCAGGCTAGTCTTATCTAGCAAAACAATCATAATTTTTGCTAAAAAAATAAGTACTTTTTAACCACAACTTCTCGTCTTGCACTAGCCTTGTAATATGCCGGCGTGATCTTTTGACGTGATTATGTAACACGTAAAATAATGCTGGCACATCACAAGGCTAGTGCAAGACGAGAAGTTGTGGTTAAAAAGTACTTATTTTTAACAAAAATTAGGCATGATGTTTGCGAAACTAACGCTTTATTGTTTACAAGTATGGAGAAAGAATGTGTGTGTCAGTTTATTTTTGAAATTGTCGACAAGTGCATTTCACATGGGTAACGTGTGACCTATCTATGTGATTGATTTTCTTTTTTTCTTTTTTTTACTCTGATTCTAAATTTGAAGTCTAACTTATCTTTCAAAGATAAGGAGAAAGTTGTTCAAGCCTTTACGTCATTCTGCTTGAATGTCTGCAATGTGTTGAATATTGGGGTGAGTCAGACTGTGATCTCTCACTTTTTTGCAACTTTGCCACAGAATTTTGCAACTTTGCCACAGAATTCTGCTGCCAGACAGTTAACGTGTACTAAGAAGAGAGAGCATAGTATTACTGTGTTAATCATGCAAACTGCATTTGGCTATCAATACGCTAAAGAATCGATTACAAAGTGCTGTAAAGGTGATCGGGCTTTCTCTGTTGCAGCTCCTAGGCTTTTAAATGACCTTTATCTGTCTGTTAAATCTTATTCAACATTGGGTGTATTTAAGAGTGGACTTGAAGGATTACTCCATTTTCTTAAAAAAAAAAAATACTCACCACCATGTCATCCAAAATGTTGATGTCTTAATTTCTTCTCGACTGAACAAAAAATGTTTTTTGAGGAAAACATTCCAGGATTTTTCTCATTTTAATGGACTTTAATGGACCCCAACACGTAACATAACGTTTTAATGCAGTTTAAAATTGCCGTTTCAAAGGACTCCAAACAATCCCAAACGAGGCATAACGGTCTTATCTAGCCAAACGATTGTCATTTTTGACAAGAAAAATAAAAAATATGCACTTTTAAACCAGAACTTCTCGACTATATCCGGTCGAGTGATGTGCCAGCGCAAGTTGTGGTTTAAAAGTGCATATTTTTTATTTTGAGACTGCAATTTTAAACTGCATTAAAGCTATTATGTGTTGGTGTCCATTAAAGTTCAAGTTCCTTTATTTTATACCCTTAGGTAAATTAGGTTTCAGTGGCAAGTTCACAGTTCCTCACACATATAAAAGACAAATAAAAAACAACAAAGCAACACTAAAAGGGCACAAGAACAGTAACATGAGGTAACAGCATAAAATATATAAATAAATTACAATTAGAAAGTAAATAAAAATAAATCCATTAAAATGAGAAAAATCCTGAAGTGTTTTCCTCAAAAAACATAATTTCTTCTTGACTGAACAAAGAAAAACATCAACATTTTGGATGACATGGTGGTGAGTAAATTATCTGGATTTTTTTAAGAAAAATGACTAATCCTTTAAAGAAAACCCCCACTGTTTTTCAATATTTGTTCTTACCTCAACTTAGACAAATTATCGTAATACATACCAATCTTTTTTCAATGTTTGCACTTAATCTTTGTACAGCGCGTCGTGAATGTGTTAACATTGAACCTATCCCAATTCATTCCTTAGGATCCAAACAGGGATGAATTTAGAAGCCACCGAACACTTCCATGTTTTCCCTATTAAACTCTTTCCCCGCCAGCATTTTTCATGATTTTCACAAAAGTTTAATGTCTCCAGAAAATGCTCTTTTATAAATATATAAACATACAATATATTAAATGAAAGAACTCTGCTTTCAAACAAAAACGTTTCATCCTACCTTCATTAGTTATTTTTAATCACCTCTCAAATGTGGGTAGGTTTCTTCAAAAACACAAAATTTTGAACAAAAAGCTGAAACAATTCCATTTTTGCAAAAGACTTTTGATAGAGATCAGATGCAGAGCGATCCTCAAAACTTAGACGGAGATACAGCTGTTTGCTCATACTGTTTGGGCGATACTTCAGGTTTTATAAGTTGCGGAAGAGCGCACCTGGTGGATAAAAGCGGTATTGCGGATTGACATAACTGGGATAACTTGCCAATGGTGGGGAAAGAGTTAAAGACCGTAACATGAGTAGTTACACGAGATAAAATAAAACGTGACGATTTTTTAAGCAGATAAAAACTGCACCATGATGCGCTGTACAAAGATTAAGTGCACGCATCGAATAAAGAAAGGGATGTATTAATTGGTAAAATAAGTTGAGGTAAGAACATAGTAAAATATTAAAAAACGATAGTGTTTTCCTATTAAGACTCATCTGTTTTCTGTAGCATTTGAAAATGCTTTGTAGGTTGTGTTTGTCATATTTTGTATTAGTTTTATAGTTTTTAATCTTATTTTACTTTCTCTAAAAGTATTTCTTTGTACTGTTGTGTTGATTCCACTTGTTGTGTTAAAAGTGTTCTTTAAATAACCTTGAGTAATGCGTAAGGTCGCGCTGGCACGAAGTTGTGATTTAACAGTACATGGTCTCGGAGAAAATCACAATTTTTTCACTAGAAAAATCACAATTGTGATTTTCGCCGAAACAATGCCGAGACACTTGCCCTCCAGGACCAGGATTGGTGACCTATGGTTTAGAGCCCTTTGAAGCTGCAATTAAACTGCAATTTTTGTAAACTGTTGATGTCCACTAAAGACCACTACGTGGAGAAAAATTCTGGAATGTTTTCCTTATTAAAAAAAATATTTCTGTCCGACTGAGCAAAGAAAGACATCAACATCCTAAATGACATGGGTGTGAGTAAGTTATCTGGACTTAATTTTTTTAATGAAAGTTGAGTAATCCTTTTATAGTTTCTTGTAAATGTTACATTGCTGCCATACTAGGGCTGGGATAAACGATTATTTTTTTAACGATTAATCTAGCGATTCTTTTTTCGATGCATCGATTAATCTAACGATTCATTTTGTCAGTCCGATTCGACTTCGATTCGATTCTCGATTATCTCCCCATTAATTAACTAATAGCAAGTTATACATGTTGATTTACATATCTGAATGTAAACATTTCAATATATTTTTATTGCTCTTAAAATTTCAAAATAAAAAAAGACTATACAAGTGCAAAATAATGCATTCTTAGACAGAGGTAGCATTCAGTAAAGCATTTGCAGTGCATACTGTGCAGTTAAGTAACCGTATAAAAATCTCAAGTTCAAATTACTTTATTTTACATGCATTTATGAGCAAAACCTCTTCAGTGTGCCTTTTGATGGTCTGTGTAATTTTTATAACTAGATTTGTTTAATCCACATTGTTTTCGTGCTGTTCTAGTCCATTTAATGACAGATATAAACTTAAGATAGACTTATTATAGACTTAAGAAGCACATATATTATTAAATCTCTTTCTCTTAAGTTTGTTCAAATAGATTAGGACTCATTTACTGCTGGACAGAGAGTGAATGAAAGCGCAGTCTTCTGGCAACAGTGACATATTTCATTGCTTTCTGTTAAATTGCTCAAATGACTGTTTAAAACACACTTGGCATCACATTCATGATTTTATGGTAAAATGACACTTTTTCGCGTAAATCCACGAGCATTTAAACCATAAACAAAGCACTTTCACTTTAATTGAGCGTGAGCAGCGCAGCAGAACCACGCAGAAACGATTGCAGCACTGTTGCTACAGAGCCGCCCAAGTATTTGCGGCTGGCTCCGACCTCCGTTTATATCCGTTTCGAGCCGCGAGCTCGCGCTGCTTATGCAGCGGGGTGCATGCTTGTTAACATGGGCGCTGAGAAAACCACGCGCCGCGCGGCCGCAGCCACTGCTCACCCTTGCTGTGTGAAACCGGCGTGGACTGAAGCAACTCGCGTTGCTACTACTGCGCCGCTTTTTTGGGTCTGACGAATCGACGCGCATATTTTTTGCGTCGACGTTGTCGATTACGTCGACGCGTTGTCCCAGCCCTATGCCATACATATTCACACATGTGGCAGAGGCTCAAAGTGACTAATGTTGCGTTCAAGCCATACATGTTATTAGAATGAGAGGGCACAAAAAACAATGCAACTCATGGTACAACACTCCAGAGATGTATTAGCGGCATCCTGTTTGCAACACAGCCCTAAGATGCTTATTTTTTTGTGAAATATCAGATGCCATTTTATTTTTTATAGTTCTTGTGAAGTGTTTTTAAAATGTACCGCTTCGATTCTTTTAGCTGATCGAGGAAGCTTACAGTTGGTTCAACAGTCAAGACCCTAAAGTGTGGGATCCACGTTCCAAACATCTGCCTGCGTAAGAGTCGTTTTATGTGGTTTAAGGAAAATGATTACAGATGGATCACTACAGTCTGGTCATCACTGCGTCTTTTATAAAGTGGTATTTTTTTCCCCTTTGTTTTAGTGGTATGCTTTCACATGCCGTGATGCCTCCAAACTATGAGCATGTTTATGCACAGTGGCGTGAGACGGACAGCTGCGATAAAACTGGGGATGACGCTTCGCAGCTGGTTGGAGGACACGTTGATATTAAAATGGGAGAAGGGTCGGATCTTTCCACACCTTTGGCCCATAACACCAGCAGGAGTTGCTATATGGACATGAGTGCGTTACGACTGAAGCTGAAAGGTAATATAGGCTGTCTGTAGTCATCGGTATAGCTAAACATACAGTTTATAAAGAGTCACCTAAAACTTTGCTTTATGGTGTTTGGCCCTAGGGAGAAAGGGTCGACAGTCTAAAGCAGACCTAGACACTGGTTGGTCAAAAGAAGATGAAAGGCAATGCGCGCTGTGCCAAAAATATGGGGATGCAAAAGCCAATGTAAGTACTTCAAACACTGAGAGCACAGTGGGTTGAAATTTTATACTTGGAAAACCCGGGGCTTTTTTACTTCTTCTTATTTTAACATTTTGAATATTTTTGACACAGTTCCTTTTCTCTAATTCTGTTTAATACAGCTACATCATAGATACTGGATGTGTGATGTTATGATTGTTTTCCAGGATGCAGGTAGACTGCTTTATCTGGGGCAGAATGAGTGGGCCCATGTGAACTGCTCCATGTGGTCTGCGGAGGTGTTCGAAGAAGATAATGGCTCACTTCTGCACGTCCATAGTGCTGTTGCTCGAGGTCGTCTGATGGTATGTTTTGTCTCCACGTTACGTTAGATAATCAGTAATAATTTGCATCAATGATATTAGCAATTTTTATTATTATTACGTGGTACTAATATCAAAATTTCCCTATGATGCACTCACTCTCAACCCATCTGGGTTGCATATGTCCACTTTCAGACAACATTTGGAGTTATTTTAGTAAATGTGCTTCCTAGCTTTATAACAATGGAAAATGGGAATCAGTGAACAACTTCTTACTAAAAAATCCCAAAAAGTGCATCCAACCTTTACTCAGTAATCCAAACAGCTCCAATGGGTTAATAAAGGTTTTCTGCAGGTAACTGATGTGATTTTTGTAAGAAAAATGTTTCACCTATGGCTTGAGTAAATCATGGGTTAATTTTGATGTTTGGCTGGAATATGTTTAATGACTTTTGGATATGGCTTGATAACCGTCCCTAAATCTTTTAATACTGGTTTTGCTAATGTTCCATCTATTTCATAGCGTTGTGAACGATGTAACCGAACTGGGGCGACTGTGGGTTGCTGCCTTACTTCATGCCAGAGCAACTACCACTTCATGTGTGCCCGCCACCGCAACTGTGTCTTCCAGGATGATAAAAGAGTCTTCTGTCACAAGCACCGGGACCTTATAAGTGGAAAAGTATGCTTTTGTTTCAGTTCTTTATAGTTCAGCTGTATGTCTTATTGAGTAGGTTGTGTATTTGCACATTTTTCATTTGTTTTTAAAGAATGATTTTTGTTTTTTACTTACCAGATTATCACTGGTCAAGGGTTTGAAGTGCTCCGGAGAGTTTATGTGGATTTTGAAGGGATAAGTCTTCGCAGGAAGTTTTTGACTGGATTAGAACCAGAATCAATCAATTTAATGATAGGTTGGTTTTTTATGTTTTGTATAAAAATAATCTCGCATAATGTTTTAATAAATAATAATTTAATAATATAAAAGCACTTATTTTAAACCTTAATGTTTTGCTATTTAGGTTCTTTACTAGTTGAAAAGCTGGGAAAGCTTAGTGAATTATCGGCATGTCATGGGAAACTTTTCCCTGTGGGTTATAAGTAAGTAATTTTGTTTAACTAGAGTCATTTGGAACCATACATAATTGTGAATCTTTCTGTATGTGGACGTGTTAGGCTTACCAAAGAATTTGTTTTTTCTTATGCTTAGATGCTCTCGCTTTTATTGGAGTACTGTAAACCCCCTTCGGCGCTGCAAATATACATTTCGTGTTCGAGATGTCCGACCCCCTGTTCAGGAAAAACCAGTGGAAGAGCTACCCAATCAGGGAGAAAATTGCACAATTGCCCACAGCCCGTGCTCCCAGTCAGGTGCATATCTTATAATATCATTACCTGCAGAGTGATGGATTAAAAATTTTGGGAATTGGCTTGACAAATATTATTTTTTTCCTATAGAATCTGAAGCTCAAGGAGCAGACTTTACCCCTACAAATCCTTCCACTGAAAGAGATTCCACCTCGGTATCTGTTTTTGCCAAACCGGACTTCGGTGCCCGACCCAAAATCTCTTTATACCCTCAGAACAGAAGACCTGCTGGAGGGCTGTCCAGACCACTGCCTTCTCCAGGTAATCAAGATAAACAGCATTGTCATACCATAATGGCAACTCTTGTAAACTCTAGTCATTAGAAACATGTCATTTTTTTACCAGGAGCGGCCCCGTCCAAGCCTCACCACATCTTGACTATTAGTGATTTGGATGACACTCGAAGGCCACGGCGGCATAGCCCACACTCTCAGAATAGTGGTACCCGCAGTCACATGACGTCCCCTACTCTTGGATCCCCAGCAGGCCCAATCACATCTAGAGCCGGTGGATCCCACCACCATAAAACCTCCCAACCTTCCTCCCCAGTTTTTCCTCTTGGTGCTACTGAAAACTTGCTGACCTCTTCATCAGCTCGCTCTGTTGGTCGAAGTGCTTCCTCAGTCCGGGGTTCTGGAATATTGATGCCCCATTCTACCTCAGGACTGTTCTCACAGTCCACATGGCAAGGTGGCATTAGCGGTACACCATGCACCAACCGAGCCCTCAGCTCTCCCACCCATCTGTCCACAAGACCACGACCTTTTGAGTTCAGTCACTTAGACTCTGTAGAACTTCCACACAATTTCATAGCATCACCACAAGAATATCCAACAGAAAATGGTGCCTTGCCTTTAGGAGATCCTTTAGGTATGCAAAAAGTCAATCATCTAGTAAGCGACAAGGATTTCCCTTACCCTTCCTTTCACTTAGAGGCAGACCTAACTATTGCACCGGAGCTAAAAACTGAGCTTGAAATTGAAGAAACTGTCCTGAATGAGGGAGTAGCTATGAACTGCAGTGCGCAAATTGTAGTTGGTGAAGAAAGCCAGGAAGGCTTTTGGGTCCCAGGAGAGGAGAAGTCAAAAATGTCTGCTCCCAGATTGACTTGTTCAGTTGACCCTTGTAGGCAAGACTGGGACAATAGTTCGTCTGATGAAGACATGGAAAACTACTTTAATTTCACTCGCACTGTGGTTAGTCGCAAGGCTCCAAAAGATGCCTCTCTGACACCTACATCTCCATCTCTGAGGCATATTTCACAACTTGATGGTGTAGATGATGGGACAGAGAGTGATACAAGTGTGGCTAACACTGATAACCAGAGAATGAAGAAATTGAATCCGGTCCAAAAGCCACACAAATCATTTAATCCTGAACCTCATGAACAGACAGCCAGCAATGGGCTCTGTTTAGCTTTTCCAAGTCCTGTTTCTAATATTTCATTAAATAGATGTTGTTTAGAACCCATGTCCAATCCTGTTGACACTCTTGCCTCAGAGGCTGTTGTTGTTTCTGATTCTTCTACAGTAACTCAACCATTGCATTCAAACCCTTTGTTATTTTTACCTCCACAAGACTCCACTTTGACTAATTTTGTAGACCCTAAGTGTTTAAACACAGCATTTTCTGCATACAGTGAAGATTACCAAACATCTAGTTTAGTTTTTGACCCAGAGACACCCCTGATCCTTGAGAGATGTGATCCACCTTTACCCAATGCAAGTTTCACGGAGCTGGTCCCAGTTCAGGAATACTCTACTGTTGAACCTCAAAAAGAGTCAAAGGAAATTTACTTGGATCCTAGTAGTGGGCACTTTGTATCTACCATGGATGGCTCTACAGTTTACCCAAACAACTTGCCAGAGGCTATTTCTGACATTCTTACTTTGGGCCCAGTTAATGGAATTCAGGCTCCACTGCATCAAATTCCTGTTCCTTACACAGAGTTACCTATATCTGCATCATCTGTTGAACATTTATCCTCTGATCCCACTGTTCAAAATCCCTTAACAACATTTTCAAACCAGGCACCTTCTTCAAATGTTAATTTGTATCCTGTCCAAACTCCTGAGGGTAGGATGGTTTTGCCTCCCATGGAGAGTTTCAGAACCAAGCTGCATCCACCGGCAGACCCAAAGCATCCAGCCCCTTCAGTTCCTGGAGGCGCAATGCCGTGTGTTCCCACAAATTTGCCACAGAAACCAGATTCAATGCTCTCTGTGCCATCAGCCACTGGTGTACCCCCTGGGACTTATGAACCAGTTTCTGCCACAGAGTCTGTCTCTTTGTATCCCATTTACTCACAGCCCATTGGTTCTACAACAGTAGGCGAAGTTTTGTTATCTCCATCTGTAACCTCTCAAACATCAGCTCAGTGCCAATCAACGCCAGGTGCCATTGAGCCAGACTCTGCTCCAGGTGTCATTAATGGGTACAACACCATGCCTATGCAAAAAGAAACTGGCCCAGGACGGACAATTTCCATAAATTTCTCAACCCCCAGAACAACATCGGAACCTCAACAACAGTTGGTTACCCAGGCATTACCAGGTCACGCTATTCTCACTGTAAAAGAAGTGGGTGGACCCAATGTGGATCCCACCCCACATGTTTTACTAGTCAATCGACTGGGTCAGATTTTTGTCAAGAACCCTGAGAGCAACACCTTCCAGCTTCCAACTCCAAATTCACCTTCTTTCAATTGCGTCACCCAAATTGCCAGCCTCTTGCAAAGCAATGCCTTGTCAGCGACACTTGCTGCAGCTAGTACCTTGTCCACAGTGGCCGGGCCCACCATTCCAGCACAAGTCCCCCAAATTGTGACTCCGATA